>NC_069503.1:1114819879-1115082379 GCF_027579735.1 Bombina bombina
CCAAAATTTCACCACAGTGTCTTAAAGCATTAACCGGAGCCGTTTATAAATTTAACCCCTATACAGTCCCAGCTATAGTCTTTGCTGAGACCCAACCAAGCCCAGAGGGGAATACGATACCAATTGACGCCTTCTAGAAGCTTTTCCAGCAATTTTTAGATCCTCACACATGCATCTGCATGCCCTGCTCTCAAAAAACAACTGCGCAGTAATGGCGCGAAAATGAGGCTCAGTCTACAACTAGGAAGGCCCCCTGACTGGAAAAGGTGTCTAACACAGTGCCTGCCGTTTAATAAACGTTCCCCAAGTTTATAAATGCAAATTGTCAGCATAAATATGAATAAAATGCCCAAATAAAGCAATCGATTTAGCCCATAAAAATGTCTACCAGTTTTTTAGCCCATAATAAGCCCTTTATTCTGTTTGTTTGACTAAGAAAATGGCTTACCGGTCCCCATGAGGGGAAATGACAGCCTTCCAGCATTACATGGTCTTGTTAGAAATATGGCTAGTCATACCTTAAGCAGAAAAGTCTGCTAACTGCTTCCCCCAACTGAAGTTACTTCATCTCAACAGTCCTATGTGGAAACAGCAATCGATTTTAGTTACTGTCTGCTAAAATCATCTTCCTCTCACAAACAGAAATCTTCATCCTTTTCTGTTTCAGAGTAAATAGTACATACCAGCACTATTTTAAAATAACAAACACTTGATAGAAGAATAAAAACTACATTTAAACACCAAAAAACTCTTAACCATCTCCGTGGAGATGTTGCCTGAGAGAATGACTGGGGTGGGGCGGAGCCTAGGAGGGACTATATGGCCAGCTTTGCTGGGACTCTTTGCCATTTCCTGTTGGGGAAGAGAATATTCCCACAAGTAAGGATGACGCCGTGGACCGGACACACCAATGTTGGAGAAATATATCAGTTTACACAAAAATACCCTCTGCACCTCGCCACAGCACTGCTGTGGCGCCTACCTGCCCCAGGGTACTTCGGAATGAATAGCCAACACTCCAGGCCAGAGAATACTGTCCAGGAGCAACCGGAGTTACTGCTTGCTTCTTCTCTCAGAAGGAAGTGCGCATCTGAGCGTTGCGAAAACAAGCCCCGCCCCTTATGGCCGATGTCGGAGTAGGCCCAAACACAACCGCATGGAGAATCGTTTTTTTTGTTTTTTTACACAGCTAAGTGGAACACAAAAACACACCCCAAACACATCCCAGCAAGTCATGCGGATATATAATAAAAAATAGCTCAATCGTTTAACTGCCTTATTGATTTACTGCCTTTATGCCTCTCCCACAGTGTCATATCATGCCCTTATGTCATCTCAGAAAAATAAAAACAAGGGACTCCAGTAACACCCCTCTGTATAACAGGTCTACTGCTTACCCCATTCCCATACAGGGAAATAAATGCCAGCCAGTTCTGATATACCAAGTCTCTTCGGAAATAAAAGGCTGCACATACCTTAAAGGACCAGTCAACACAGTAGATTTGCATAATCAACAAATGCAAGATAACAAGACAATGCAATAGCACTTAGTCTGAACTTCAAATGAGTAGTAGATTTTTTTTTCTGACAATTTTAAAAGTTATGTCTTTTTCCACTCCCCCTGTACCATGTGACAGCCATCAGCCATTCACAAATGCATACACGTACCATGTGACAGCCATCAGCCATTCACAAATGCATACACACTTATTCTTGCACATGCTCAGTAGGAGCTGGTGACTCAAAAAGTTTAAATATAAATAGACTGTGCACATTTTGTTAATTGAAGTAAATTGGAAAGTTGATTAAAATGGCATGCTCTATCTGAATAATCAAAGTTTAATTTTGATTGAGTGTCCCTTTAATGCTGCTTGTAGCATGAAACCGGTCTCCACACTGAAGATGTCTCATGTGTTTCAGAAATCTTGTAGGGACCAGCGTGGATGTTAGTTTCAACTGCTAAGATCATCAACCTCAGGGCAGAAATCTTCTTCCATAACCCCTGAGGAAAATAGTACACACCGGTACCATTTAAAATAAAAAACTTCTTGATTGAAGAAAATAAAACTAACACCTCACTTTACCTCTTCCTAGTATAACACAGGCAAAGAGAATGACTGAGGGTGGAGGGGAAGGGAGGGGCTATATATACAGCTCTGCTGTGGTGCTCTTTGCCACTTCTTGTTAGCAGGAGGTTAATATCCCACAAGTAAGGATGAAATCTATAGACTCGTCATATCTTTGTAAAAGAAAGAGTGTGTCCGATGTGTGTGTGTTGTAAAAGTGTGTGTCCGGTGTGTGTGTGTTGTAAAAGAGTGTGTCCAGTGTGTGTGTGTTGTAAAAGAGTGTGTCCAGTGTGTGTGTGTTGTAAAAGAGTGTGTTGTAAAAGAGTGTGTCCGGTGTGTGTGTGTGTTGTAAGAGAGTGTGTCCGGTCTGTGTGTGTTGTAAAAGAGTGCGTCTGGTGTGTGTGTGTGTGTTGTAAAACAGTGTGTCCTGTGTGTGTGTGTGTTGTAAAAGATTGTGTCCGATGTGTGTGTGTTGTAAAAGTGTGTGTCCGGTGTGTGTGTGTTGTAAAAGAGTGTGTCCAGTGTGTGTGTGTTGTAAAAGAGTGTGTTGTAAAAGAGTGTGTCCGGTGTGTGTGTGTGTTGTAAAAGAGTGTGTCCGGTGTGTGTGTGTTGTAAAAGAGTGCGTCTGGTGTGTGTGTGTGTTGTAAAAGAGTGTGTCCTGTGTGTGTGTGTTGTAAAAGAGTGTGTCCAGTGTGTGTGTGTTGTAAAAGAGTGTGTCCAGTGTGTGTGTGTTGTAAAAGAGTGTGTCCAGTGTGTGTGTGTTGTAAAAGAGTATGTCCGGTGTGTGTGTGTTGTAAAAGAGTGTGTCCGGTCTGTGTTGTAAAAGAGTGTGTCCGGTGTGTGTGTGTGTTGTAAAAGAGTGTGTCCGGTGTGTGTGTGTTGTAAAAGAGTGTGTCCGGTGTGTGTGTGTTGTAAAAGAGTGTGTCGTGTGTGTGTGTTGTAAAAGAGTGTGTCCAGTGTGTGTGTGTTGTAAGAGAGTGTGTCAGGTCTGTGTTGTAAAAGAGTGTGTCCGGTGTGTGCGTGTTGTAAAAGAGTGTGTCCGGTGTGTGTGTGTTGTAAAAGAGTGTGTCCGGTGTGTGTGTGTGTGTTGTAAAAGAGTGCGTCCGGTGTGCGTGTTGTAAAAGTGTGTGTCCGGTGTATGTGTGTTGTAAAAAAGAGTGTGTCCAGTGTGTGTGTTGTAAAAGAGTGTGTCCAGTGTGTGTGTTGTAAAAGAGTGTGTCCGGTGTATGTGTCGTAAAAGAGTGTGTCCGGTGTGTATGTTACATGAGTGTGTGTGTGTGTGCTCTATTACCTTTTACAACACTTTCATGTTTGACTACAATTAGGAATATAAAGTGCACGCACATTTTAGTCACATTAACAAAAAATTGCAGCTATCTTGTATATTACTTCAGAAATGTTCAGACCAAGCATACAAATAGGGTTGTGAAGGTATGTGGTGTCATAGCACTGGGTCTTCGGAAAAAAGTTTGAAGAACCCTAGTCTACAGTGTCATTACCCTGTACATGGTTGTATAGAAACACTGTACAGAATGCATGATTAGTGTGCAGCTGAAACATCTGCTGATTCTTAAAGGACTATGAAACACATTTTAACAACATATAAAAAAATGTTTCCTTAATAAAAGTATGACATTATTGCAAAATACATTAATTATTTATCTTGCTAATTGTTGCTGTAAAATACATTTGAAAATTGTGCTTGTTGCACTTTCTCAGAGAGAGGCTTGGGTTAACACTTCACTACAGAAAATTTCAGAGAATTTGTAGCATTTTTGCTATCAGAAATAGACATATATGGCTTTGCCATTGTTTTTTGGTAATTAGAAGTTAACTAATTGCAGCTGAACGCCACAGTTCTAAGATTCCCCGCAGTAAAGGGGTTAATTAATTAACTGGTATGGAAAATACTATATTAGTGTAGGTTTTTCCCTACAGAAAATTTCAGAGAATTTGTAGCATTTTTGCTATCAGAAATAGCAGACATATATGGCTTTGTGCTTTTTGGTAATTAGAAGTTCACTAATTGCAGCTGAACGCCACAGTTCTAAGATTCCCAGCAGTAAAAGGGTTAGTTAACTGGTATGGAAAATACTATATTAGTGTAGGTTTTTCCCTCCTACTTGACACCTCCCACCTTCATAATCCCCTCCCAAACAGCTCTCTTACTCTCCCACCCACACTTATCCCTACTATCTTAGGTACTGGCAGACAGTTTGCCAGTATGCAGCTTTGGTCTTTTTTTTTCTTCTTTTTCTGCAGTGTAGTGATTCCCCCTCAACCCTTATACCTTCCTGATCCCTCCCACACAGCTTTCTAACCCTCCCACTAGAGCAGCTGTTTGCTAGTACCTAATTTGTGTGTGTGCTTTTTGTTTTTGCTTTTAATTAACTAATTTTGTAATATGTATATATATATATATTTTATTTATTTTTTCTGTAGTGTATTTGTCCCCTATCTGTAGTGCGGTGCCCCATCCATCCCTCTCCGTACCAAACTTTTTTTTTTTTACACAGGTAGGGACTATCACACTCACTCCCTCTTCCATATCTTGGTATATTTATTTGAAAAGCAAAAATGTAAGCTTAGGAGCCAGGCCATTTTTTTTGTTCAGCACCTGGGTAGCACTTGCTGATTGGTGGCTAAATGTAGCCACCGATCAGCAAGCAGTACCCAGGGTGTTTAAACAAAAATGGGCCGGGCTCCTCAAATTAATAATAATGTAAATGTTCTACCTTGAAAATAAAGGAAGTGGATTCTAAGTCCTGCTCTGACATAAAATCCTGGTCCTCAGAAAAGAGTACACCCTCAGGAGAAAACTCCGAATCTGAACCTTTAAAACTTTGCCAGATATTTTGTAGACATCAGGGAAGAAGGTAGACCTGTCTCTGCAAAAGAATTAGGGGCTTATTTTACGGTAGCATAGCAACCAACACCTCCTTGAAAGTTGAACAGAGATATTCCCTAAATTCAGGGGGAAAATGCATATGATATCCCTAAAAGATACTCAAAGGAGGAGGACAATGCCCTTGAGAAAAAGGGGAAAACCCAGATTAGAGTTACCAATTCCTTCTACGCAGAAACAACATAACTGGGCTGGAGGACAAACCAGAACAAATTTGCATAACACGCACTTTGTGATGGTAAATGGTCTAACTATCTCCCCTCTAAGGGGTCAGACAAAATAGATTTAGAGGGGACAGTTCATGCCTGCTTCATTAGAAGACTTTCAAAGTGTACAAATATCCTCAATAGTATAGCAGTACAAAGCCGTTGAAAGGAATACAGGAAAACAGTGTAACAACAGTGCAAGGCTCTTCCCCAGTATAACCCACCTTGAAGAAAAACACTTTGAGGCCTATTTATCAAACCGTCAACCACAAATACGCTGGAATTTTGCAGCGTAATTGTGGCGAGCCTGATTCGTGCTATTTATTAAACCTTACAGACCGGCGAAAGTTGAAATTTGTGACGTAACATACAATCCGCTGGTCTCAATCCGACACAGATCAATGCTTACATCATTACAGATGTTCCGAATACAAATTCGGCACTATCTGATGACTTTTGCAATTTATCAACTTAAGCGTACCTGCTTTTTAATCCGCAACCTGGAGGCCGTGGATGCCATAGGAATCAATGGGAGTCTGAAAGCAGTGAAAGCTATGTTTGATGCTGCCAGATATCCCATTGATTTCAATGGTAGAAAACCATTAAAGTTTACACCTAACACCCTAACATAAACCACCGAGTCTAAACACCGCTAAACTGCTGCCCGGACATTGCCGCAACTAAATAAAATGTGTTAACCCCTATCCCGCCGCTCCCGGACCCAGCCGCCACTAAATAAAGTTATTAACCCCTATCCCGCCGTTCCCGGACCCCGAGGACACTAAATAAAATTATTAACCCCTATCCCGCCGATCCCGGACCCCGCCGCCGATAAAGTTATTAACCCCTATCCCGCCGCTCCCGGAGCCCTCTGCAACTAAAAAAAAGTATTAACCCCTAAACTCCTGCCTCCCAAATCACTACCACTTACTAAACCTATTAACCCCTAAACCGCCAGCTCCCCACATCGCCATAAACTAAATTAACCCCTAAACCTAACAACTCGCTAACTTTACATTATAATTACCTCATACCTATTTTATAATAAATTTAAACTTACCTTTAGAATTAAATTAAACTATATTAAACTACTAATTAACCTACCCTAACTATTATACTAAAATTACATTAAACTATATTAAACTAATAATGAATCTACCCTAACTCTTATACTAAAATTACCTTAAACAATTAAATTATTAATACATATTATTAAACATATTATTATACATACCTTAAACAATTAAACTATATTACATATTAAAAAACCTAACCCTACTCAAATTATTTAAATCTACTATTAAAAATTACTAAGTTACAAAAAAATAACAACTAAGCTGCACAAAATAAAAAAACACTAAGTTACACAAAATAAAAAATAAATTATCAAATATTTAAACTAATTACACCTAATCTAATAGCCCTATGAAAATAAAAAATCCCCCCCAAAATAAAAAAACCCTAGCCTACAAAGCCCTTAAAAGGGCCTTTTGCGGGACATTGCCCCAAAGAATTCAGCTCTTTTACCTTTAAATAAAAAACATAATTTATGTAAGAACTTACCTGATAAATTCATTTCTTTCATATCAGCAAGAGTCCATGAGCTAGTGACGTATGGGATATACATTCCTACCAGGAGGGGCAAAGTTTCCGAAACCTCAAAATGCCTATAAATACACCCCTCACCACACCCACAATTCAGTTTAACGAATAGCCAAGAAGTGGGGTGATCAGAAAGGAGCGAAAGCATCAAAAATAAGGAATTGGAATAATTGTGCTTTATACAAAAAAATCATAACCACCAAAAAAAGGGTGGGCCTCATGGACTCTTGCTAATATGAAAGAAATGAATTTATCAGGTAAGTTCTTACATAAATGATGTTTTCTTTCATGTAATTAGCAAGAGTCCATGAGCTAGTGACGTATGGGATAATAAATACCCAAGATGTGGAACTTCCACGCAAGAGTCACTAGAGAGTGAGGGATAAAATAAAGACAGCCAATTCCGCTGAAAAAAAATCCACAACCCCAAACAAAAGTTTTAATCTTAATAATGAAAAAAAGCGAAATTATAAGCAGAAGAATCAAACTGAAACAGCTGCCTGAAGTAAACTGCTTCAGAAGAAGAGAACACATCAAAATGGTAGAATTTAGTAAAAGTATGCAAAGAAGACCAAGTTGCTGCTTTGCAAATCTGATCAACAGAAGCTTCATTCCTAAACGCCCAGGAAGTAGAAACTGACCTAGCAGAATGAGCCGTAATCCTTTGAGGCGGGGATTTACCCGACTCTACATAACCATGATGAATCAAAGACTTTAACCAAGACGCCAAAGAAATGGCGGAGGCCTTCTGACCTTTCCTGGAACCAGAAAAGATAACAAATAGACTAGAAGTCTTTCTAAAATCTTTAGTAGCTTCAACATAATATTTTAAAGCTCTTACTACATCCAAAGAATGTAAAGATTTCTCCAGAGAATTCTTAGGATTAGGACACAATGAAGGAACAACAATTTCTCTACTAATGTTGTTAGAATTCACAACCTTAGGTAAAAATTTAAATGAAGTCCGCAACACCGCCTTATCCTGATGAAAAATCAAAAAAGGAGATTCACAAGCAAGAGCAGATAACTCAGAAACTCTTCTAGCAGAAGAGATGGCCAAAAGGAACAGAACTTTCCAAGAAAGTAATTTAATATCCAGAGAATGCATAGGTTCAAACGGAGGAGCTTGTAAAGCCCTCAGAATCAAATTAAGACTCCAAGGAGGAGAGATTGACTTAATGACAGGTTTGATACGAACCAAAGCCTGTACAAAACAATGAATATCAGGAAGATTAGCAATCTTTCTGTGAAAAAGAACAGAAAGAGCAGAGATTTGTCCTTTCAAGGAACTTGCAGACAAACCTTTATCCAAACCATCCTGGAGAAACTGTAAAATTCTAGGAATTCTAAAAGAATGCCAGGAGAATTTGTGAGAAGAACACCAAGAAATGTAAGTCTTCCAGACTCATTAATAAATCTTCCTAGACACAGATTTACGAGACTGTAACATAGTATTAATTACTGAGTCAGAGAAACCTCTATGACTAAGAATCAAGCATTCAATTTCTATGCCTTCAAATTTAATGATTTGAGATCCTGATGGAAAAAAGGGCCTTGAGACAGAAGGCCTGGTCTTAACGGAAGAGACCAAGGTTGGCAACTGGCCATCCGAATGAGATCCGCATACCAAAACCTGTGAGGCCATGCTGGAGCAACCAGCAGTACAAACGAACGTTCCATTAGAATTTTGGAAATCACTTTTGGAAGAAGAACTAGAGGCGGAAAGATATAGGAAGGATGATAATTCCAAGGAAGCGACAACTCGTCCACTGCCTCCGCCTGAGGATCCCTGGATCTGGACAGATACCTGGGAAGTTTCTTATTTAGATGAGAGGCCATCAGATCTATTTCTGGAAGTCCCCAGATTTGAACAATCTGAAGAAAAACCTCTGGGTGAAGAGACCATTCGCCCGGATGGAACGTCTGGCGGCTGAGATAGTCCGCTTCCCAATTGTCTACACCTGGGATGTAAACCGCAGAAATTAGACAGGAGCTGGATTCCGCCCATACAAGTATCAGAGATACTTCTTTCATAGCTTGAGGACTGTGAGTCCCACCCTGATGATTGACATATACCACGGTTGTGACATTGTCTGTCTGAAAACAAATAAACGATTCTCTCTTCAGAAGAGGCCAGAACTGAAGAGCTCTGAAAATCGCACAGAGTTCCAAAATGTTGATTGGTAATCTCGCTTCCTGAGATTCCCAAACCCCCTGCGCTGTCAGAGATCCCCATACAGCTCCCCAACCTGACAGACTCGCATCTGCTGAGATCACAGTCCAGGTTGGACGAACAAAAGAAGCCCCTTGAACTAAACAATGGTGATCTATAAACCACGTCAGAGAGTGTCGTACATTGGGATTTAAGGAGATTAATTGTGATATATTTGTATAATCCCTGCACCACTGGTTCAGCATACAAAGCTGAAGAAGTCGCATGTGAAAACGAGCAAAGGGGATCGCGTCCGATGCAGCAGTCATGAGACCTAGAATTTCCATGCACAAATGATTGAGACTGAAGGTTTCGACAAGCTGAAACCAATTTCAGACGTCTCTTTTCTGTTAGAGACAAGGTCATGGACACTGAATCTATTTGAAAACCCAAAAAGGTTACCTTTGTCTGAGGAATCAACTAACTCTTTGGTAAATTGATCCTCCAACCATGTCTTTGAAGAAACGACACAAGTTGATTCATATGAGATTCTGCAGAATGTGAAGACTGAGCAAGTACCAAGATATCGTCCAAATAAGGAAATACCGCAATACCCTGTTCTCTGATGACAGAGAGAAGAGCACCGAGAACCTTTGAAAAGATCATGGAGCTGTCGCTATGCCAAACGGAAGGGCCACAAACTGGTAATGCTTGTCTAGAAAAGAGAATCTCAGAAACTGATAATGAGCTGGATGAATTGGAATATGAAGGTATGCATCCTGTAAATCTATTGTGGACATATAATGCCCTTGCTGAACAAAAGGCAGGATAGTCCTTATAGTTACCATTTTGAATGTTGGTATCCTTGCATAATGATTCAATATTTTTAGATCCAGAACTGGTCTGAAGGAATTCTCCTTCTTTGGTACAATGAATAGATTTGAGTAAAACCCCAGACCCCGTTCCAGAACTGGAACTGGCACAATTACTCCAGCCAACTCTAGATCTGTAACACATTTCAGAAACGCCTGAGTCTTCACTGGGTTTATTGGAATACGAGAGAGAAAAAATCTTCTCGCAGGCGGCCTTACCTTGAAACCTATTCTGTACCCTTGTGAAACAATGTTCTGAATCAAAGACTGTGAATCGAATTGATCCAAATGTCTTTGAAAAATTGTAACCTGCCCCCTACCAGCTGTGCTGGAATGAGGGCTGCACCTTCATGTGGACTTGGGAGCTGGCTTTGACTTTCTAAAAGGCTTGGATTTATTCCAGACTGGAGAGGGTTTCCAAACGGAAACCGTTCCTTTAGAGGAAGGGTCAGGCTTCTGTTCCTTATTCTGACGAAAGGAATGAAAATTATTAGCAGCCCTGTATTTACCTTTAGATTTTTTGTCCTGAGGCAAAAAGGTTACTTTCCCCCCAGTAACAGTTGAAATAATAGAATCCAACTGAGAACCAAATAATTTATTACCTTGGAAAGAAAGAGAAAGCAAAGTTGACTTAGAAGTCATATCTGCATTCCATGTTTTAAGCCATAAAGCTCTTCTAGCTAAAATAGCTAAAGACATATACCTGACATCAATTCTAATGATATCAAAGATGGCATCAAAAAATAAAGTTATTAGCATGTTGAAGAAGTTTAACAATGCTATGAGTATTATGGTTTGACACTTGTTGCGCTAAAGCCTCCAACCAGAAAGTGGAAGCAGCAGCAACATCAGCCAAAGAAATAGCAGGTCTAAGAAGATTACCTGAACATAAATAAGCTCTCCTTAGAAAGGATTCAAGTTTCCTATCTAAAAGATCCTTAAAGGAAGTACTATCCGCCGTAGGAATAGTAGTACGTTTTGCAAGAATAGAGATAGCCCCATCAACTTTAGGGATTTTGTCCCAAAACTCTAATCTATCAGATGGCACAGGGTACAATTTCTTAAACCTTTGAGAAGGAGTAAATGAAGTACCCAGATTATTCCATTCCCTAGAAATTACTTCAGAAATAGCATCAGGGACAGGAAAAACTTCTGGAATAACTATATGAGGTTTGAAAACCGAATTTAAACGCTTAGTAGATTTAGTATCAAGAGGACTAGACTCCTCCATATTTAATGTGATTAACACTTCTTTAAGTAAAGAATGAATAAATTCCATTTTAAATAAATATGAAGATTTATCAGTGTCAATATCTGAGACAGAATCTTCAGAACCAGATAGATCCTCATCAGAAACAGACAAGTCAGAATGATGACGGTCACTTAAAAATTCATCTGAAATATGAGACGTTTTAAAAGACCTTTTACGTTTACTGTAAGGAGGAATAACAGACAGAGCCTTCCTAATAGATTTAGAAACAAATTCTTTAACATTAACAGGGACATCCTGAGCATTAGATGTTGAGGGAACAACAACAGGTAATGTAATATTACTAATGGAAATACTATCTGCATTAGCAAGTTTATCATGACATTCATCACAAACTACAGCCGGAGGAACAGTTACCACAAGTTTACAACAAATGCACTTAACTTTGGTAGAACCAGCATCAAGCAGCGTCTTTCCAGAAGTAGATTCTAATCCAGGGTCAAGTTGAGACATCTTGCAATATGTAATAGAAAAAACAACATATAAAGCAAAATTATCAAATTCCTTAAATGACAGTTTCAGGAATGGGAAAAAATGCCAATGAACAAGCCTCTAGCAACCAGAAGCATTGAAAAATGAGACTTAAATAATGTGAAAAAAAGGTGGAGACAAGAGTGACGCCCACATTTTTGGCGCCAAAAATGACGCTCACATTATTGGCGCTAAGTACAACACCTATATTTTTTTGGCACTAAGAATGACGCCACATCCGGTGACGCCGAAAAAAATAACGCCCACATTTTTGCCGCAAAAAAAAAACGTCTAAACACAAAAAACGTCAAAAAAATGATGTAACTACAAACAACTTCCGGCGTCAATTAGGGCGCCGGAAATGACAAAATTTTGCGCCAAAAAAGTCTGCGCCAAAAATGACGCAATAAATTGAAGCATTTTCAGCCCCCGCGAGCATAACAGCCCACAGGGAAAAAAGCCAATTTAAAAAAAATTTAAGGTAAGAAAAAAATAATCATTCATATGCATTATCCCAAATAATGAAACTGACTGTCTGAAATAAGGAATACTGATTACCCTGAATCATGGCAAATATAAGTTTAAACACATATATTTAGAACTTTATAAATAAAGTGCCCAACCATAGCTTAAGAGTGTCATAATAAAATAAGACCTACTTACCCCAAGACACTCATCTACATATAGTAGATAGCCAAATCAGTACTGAAACGAGAATCAGTAGAGGTAACGGTATACTTAGAGTATATTGTCGATCTGAAAAGGGAGGTAGGAGAAGAAATCTCTACGACCGATAACAGAGAATCTATGAAATAGATCCCGTAGAAGGAGACCATGGTATTCAAATAGGCAATACTCTCTTCACATCCCTCTGACATTCACTGCACTCTGAGAGGAAAACCGGGCTCCAGCCTGCTGCGAAGCGCCTATCAACGAAGAATCTAGCACAAACTTACTTCACCACCTCCACGGGAGGCAAAGTTTGTAAAACTGAATTGTGGGTGTGGCGAGGGGTGTATTTATAGGCATTTTGAGGTTTGGGAAACTTTGCCCCTCCTGGTAGGAATGTATATCCCATACGTCACTAGCTCATGGACTCTTGCTAATTACATGAAAGAAATACAAACAACTCCCCAACAGTAAACCCACCACCCACACAACCAACCCCTTCAAATAAAAACTTAACTTTATTTAGTTTTGGTGGGCTCCGGGAGCAGCGGGATAGGGGTTAATAACTTTATTTAGGTTGTGGTGGGCTATGGGAGTGGCGGGATAGGGGTTAATAACTTTATTTATTTGTGGTGGGCTCTGGGAGCAGCGGGATAGGGGTTAATAACTTTATTTAGGTTGCGGTGGGCTCCGGGAGCAGAGGGATAGAGGTTAATAACTTTATTTAGTTGCGGTGGGGTCCGGGAGCGGCGAGATAGAGGTTAAACATTTTATTATAGTGGCGGTGTTTAGTGACAGGGAATAAATAAAGTTGGGAAAAAGACGAATAGCAGTGTGATCGATGACTGTTAGTTAACCAGCCACTGCTCATCACCCCGTACTTGGTGTGCGGCTTTTGACAGTTTTTTTTATAAATAAGGAGAGCGTATTCAGGTCCACGGCCAGGATGTTAGGTGAGCGTATTGGTGCCGGCGAATGCAGCATAGTTGACGGCTTGATAAATAGGCCTCTTTGTCTAAATCTAAATTCTATGACAAACCCAAATAAGGAAAAAATTATATCTAAAGATCTTGGCGCCCAAGGTTATTTGCCACCTCCTAAATCTGACACATCCGTGACTGCCGATAGTAGAGTAAGCAGATGTCCGTCACTGAGAAGGGAGAAAACAAAGCCGAAAAGGCACACTCAGATGAAATCATGACAGATTATGTGCACCAAAAGCTACCCCCCCCCGTGTAAGAAATAGCTTGCCCAATGCCTTGTAAAAGTCCTACGCGCCCCCGAACAGTGCAATTATCTCACTAATAGGCTGTAAAGCTCTAAATCCCATATAAAAACATAGCACGCCCATAGGAACTGCTAAACATGTGCACATCCGACTCCAAAAGAATACTAATGTAATCATAGCTGACGGCGGCAATTAAAAACAGACAAACAAGCAATACGTTAGCAGAAGCGTTACTTTTTCACCTAGATGTGCAAATACAATACATTCAATGTTTTACTAAAGTACTAACTCAATACACTGTGCTCTGACTATAATAAGTCCCCTGGCTGTGATGCACAACTAAGTGTACCTACTGATAGCGACACCTGTAGTAAACTCCTGCAAGAGATATACTGCTCACTGATGAGGGTACTCTTGTACACTCGTCTGTCCTACTCTCTGGGGGCAACCGGACATCACACCAGTCTGAGCACCCCTTTCACCGATTAATATTGAGCTCCTCACCATATTCCCAATATTAAGACTGGGAGGTACAGGGAAGTGGGCGGGATTTAAATCTCTTGCAGTGTTGTGAATTTTTACTGCTTCCTGGTGGACTGGAGCTTAATCCCTGAAGTAATGACTCATGGACTCTCACCACCTTATAAAAGAAAAAGAATATGAAGTGTAAGCATGATCATATTTACTTTAACCCACAGTAAAGAACAATTCAGGTAAATATATATATATATTTTCTTTGCAATCTAAATTTGTTTCCAAGGCAACAGGTATTGAGTTTTGTAATTATGATTCACAATAAGAAACAGAGCTTTCGATTATGTTATAAAGGGAAAATAACAATAAAACAAAGTGCACAAGGTACAGCCGTTATATCAAACATAAAAATGTGAAAAGCACATACATTATTGCTTTTTTATAAGGTATCACTATAATGGATGGCTAAATTTGTTCCAGAAGTGTCCTCCAGTAACTTAAAAAACATCATGCATATTTAATTACTGCAAAGGCATTTTATTGCAATGAATTACATGAGTATTTATTCATTCAGAAAATAGTCTACTGAGGTAAAGTAATAAATATCCACAAGAAAGAAACACGTGCATCTGGTATATATATATATATATATATATATATATATATATATATATATATATATATATATATATATTGATCTGGTAGCACTAACATATAATTGTGCATGTGTGAGTGTCTGCGTACTCTGTTAACCATTATTTTATAAAACAAATGCAACCACAATTCTAAAATGTGTAACGAGCTTAGTTAAAGAAACATGAAAGCCCCATAGTGTTAGGGATAGGACTGGTGTTGGGTACTTGTGTATGTTAGGTATGTGACTGAGGTGTGGGAGATTTGTCCTTGATGTTAGAGATAGGATTGGGGTGGAGGGGATTGTGTAGGAAAGTCCATTATTATTATGGATAGGACTGTTGTGGAGAGGAATTTGTAGGAAATATAGAAACATAGATTTTGATGGCAGATAAGAACCATAGGCCTAACAAGTCTGTCCAATATTTCCTAAAAGAATAAACTTATCTAGTTCATAGCACAGCTTTATGCTTATCCCAGGCATTCTTAAAGTCCCCGACAGTGTTTGTCATTATTACCCTTGTCCCTTAGAATTAAGGGGGGTTGTGTAGGGATGTGCCACAGTGTTAGGGATGGGACTGAGGTGGCAAATTGTGTATGTAAGTCCATTGGTGTTAGGGATAGGATTGTGGTGGGGGGGGGGGGTGTAGGAATGTCACTTGGTGTTAGGGAGAGGACTGTGGTTGGAAGCTGTGCAGGGAAGTCCCTTTGTGTTAGGGATGGGACTGTAATGGGGGGCTTATGTAGGGATGGCCCTGGATTATAGACATAAAACTGTGGTAATGGGGGGTTTGTGTAGGGATGTAACTTGGTGTTAGGGATAGGACTGGGGAGGGGAGTTATGTGGGGAAGTCCCTTGGTGTTAGGCATAGGGCTGTGGTGGTCTGGGTTTGTATGGGGATGTCACTTGGTGTTAGGGATAGGGCTGTGGTGGTCTGGGTTTGTATGGGGATGTCACTTGGTGTTAGGGATAGGGCTGTGGTGGTCTGGGTTTGTATGGGGATGTCACTTGGTGTTAGGGATAGGGCTGTGGTGGTCTGGGTTTGTATGGGGATGTCACTTGGTGTTAGGGATCGGGCTGTGGTGGTCTGGGTTTGTATGGGGATGTCACTTGGTGTTAGGGATGGACTGTGAATGTGAGGAAGGGGATAAGGGAGGCCTGGTTGTTAGGGATAGGACTGTGGTTAAAGGGATTTGTGTAGAGAACCCCATTGGAAGATGAAGAGTATGTGCTAGTGAGTGTCATGTAGGGGTCTCTCTTGGGTTAAGGGGTGATTTGTAGTGGGGCTAGGTTATTAGTAGGGTGGGGCCTATACTGTTAGTATTTATTGATGTTGGGGTTGTTGTGTTTGGTGTTTATATCTGTGGGGATCTGGGAATCATATGATTTCCTGATGTTAAAGAAATACTAAACCCAATTTTTTTCTTTAATGACATATAGAGCATGCAATTTTAAGCAACTTTCTAATTTACTCCCATTATCAATGTTTTGTCTTTCTCTTGCTATCTTTATTTTAAAAGCAAGAAAGGAAAGCTTAGGAGCCGGCCCATTTTTGGTGCATGCCAGAGATATTTAGCGCTCCACTTGTAATCTGGCCCGCAGAGTGACAAACTGGCAGTGTTTTGCAGATATACAAACCTCAGGAGATGAAAGTTATGCCTGTGTATAGGGATGCACAGATATGCATCATTGGGGTCTATAGTAGCCATAAACTGACCCTATATTGGATAAAGGATAGCATACGTAATGTTCTCATTATAGAAACGGGAACCTTGACAAACATGTTTAGGGTTGTTAGATCTAGGGCAGAACCGTTAGTTCCTTTGGACAATAAACAGATTAGGGTGAAACCCTTGACCCTGGGGTGACACTGGTACTGGAATTAATTATTCCCATATCCTCCAAATCCTTTTATAAAATCTGCAGCCTCTGAAGGATCATTTAATGCAACACTGAAGAGCGCCTCATGGTGCAGATATCTTGGTTTTCAGGAGAATAATAAACTACCAAATGGATACTCACATTGCACTGTGAAGTAGTGCAACCCATGCCGGCTGGGCTTTTCAGTCTCCAGCTTACTGTTGGCTGAGCGGTCTCCCTGGATATAGGAAAAGTGGAGGGATGTTGTTCTTGTCCTAGTAAAGACTGGAAGCTGTGACTGAATGACGAACTATAACAATGAATAGAAGCAACATACTGAACATCAGTATATAGGTTTCAGCAACGTCTGAAGTACAGAGTTACCCCGAAGGATCTGTATAGTTATATCCCACAGCAACGTGTACCTCCTCCGTAACAAGCCGCAATTGCGCTTGCCACTCTCTTACAAAGTGTATACACAATGTACATTGTTAATAAAAATATTTATAATTACTGTTCAGTATCTGCCAGATAAACAGATGTGCATACATAGAAATTACTCATACAATAGGTTTAAAAGAGATACCAATAGATAATTCCCCTAAAATATCTCCACTGTTAATGAAAATATTCATGATCAATCTTCATTATTGCATTATAAAACCTTTGATCATAAATATAAAATAGACATAATATAGGTATAAAAGAGAAACCAATAGATTTTATCTCTAAAGTGTTTCCACTGTTGTAACAAAATACAGAGAGATCCTGTATGATTGCTATTGGAATTACACATGCAGAGTTATATGCATGAAAAGTATATACCTAGAGGAGCATACATTATATTACTGTGTACACTAATAGAATAGAACATTAAGGCCTAGATTAGAAGTGTAGTGCAAATTTGCCCGTTTACAGGCACGCTATAAAAAACCAGCCAATACAAGTGCCCCAATTGCCCCCAAAATAAAGTATATTTTAATTTTTTATTTAAATTTATTTATTTTTTGTTCAATAAAAAACAACTGCACTAAGCAGTTTTGGGGCTAAAGTTGGCGGTTGTAGGGTGTTAGAAAAAAAATGCACTGAAAAGTGCCTTTACATTGTGGCCTATGAGGACTATGTGTTTCCAGTAAATATATATGTATATGCCGATATACATACACATATCAGTACATAAATATATATGTATATGCCGATATACATACACATATCAGTACATAAATATATATGTATATGCCGATATACATACACATATCAGTACATAAATATATATATATGTATATGCTGATATACATACACATATCAGTACATAAATATATATGTATATGCCGATATACATACACATATCAGTACATAAATATATATGTATATGCCGATATACATACACATATCAGTACATAAATATATATATGTATATGCCGATATACATACACATATCAGTACATAAATATATATGTATATGCCGATATACATACACATATCAGTACATAAATATATATGTATATGCCGATATACATACACATATCAGTACATAAATATATATGTATATGCCGATATACATACACATATCAGTACATAAATATATATGTATATGCCGATATACATACAAATATCAGTACATAAATATATATGTATATGCCGATATACATACACATATCAGTACATAAATATATATGTATATGCCGATATACATACACATATCGGTACATAAATATATATGTATATGCCGATATTCATACACATATCAGTACATAAAACATAATTTATGCTTACCTGATAAATTTATTTCTCTTGTAGTGTATCCAGTCCACGGATCATCCATTACTTGTGGGATATTCTCCTTCCCAACAGGAAGTTGCAAGAGGATCACCCACAGCAGAGCTGCTATATAGCTCCTCCCCTCACTGCCATATCCAGTCATTTGACCGAAACAAGCCGAGAAAGGAGAAACCATAGGGTGCAGTGGTGACTGAAGTTTAATTAAATTTAGACCTGCCTTAAAAGGACAGGACGGGCCGTGGACTGGATACACTACAAGAGAAATAAATTTATCAGGTAAGCATAAATTATGTTTTCTCTTGTTAAGTGTATCCAGTCCACGGATCATCCATTACTTGTGGGATACCAATACCAAAGCTAAAGTACACGGATGAAGGGAGGGACAAGGCAGGAACTTAAATGGAAGGAACCACTGCCTGTAGAACCTTTCTCCCAAAAACAGCCTCAGAAGAAGCAAAAAACATAATTTATGTAAGAACTTACCTGATAAATTCATTTCTTTCATATTAGCAAGAGTCCATGAGCTAGTGACGTATGGGATATACATTCCTACCAGGAGGGGCAAAGTTTCCCAAACCTCAAAATGCCTATAAATACACCCCTCACCACACCCACAATTCAGTTTAACGAATAGCCAAGAAGTGGGGTGATAAGAAAGGAGTGAAAGCATAAAAAAATAAGGAATTGGAATAATTGTGCTTTATACAAAAAAATCATATCCACCACAAAAAAGGGTGGGCCTCATGGACTCTTGCTAATATGAAAGAAATTAATTTATCAGGTAAGTTCTTACATAAATTATGTTTTCTTTCATGTAATTAGCAAGAGTCCATGAGCTAGTGATGTATGGGATAATAAATACCCAAGATGTGGAACTTCCACGCAAGAGTCACTAGAGAGGGAGGGATAAAATAAAGACAGCCAATTCCGCTGAAAAATTAATCCACTACCCAAATCAAAAAAGTTTCAATTTTTATAATGAAAAAAACTGAAATTATAAGCAGAAGAATCAAACTGAGACAGCTGCCTGAAGTACCATTCTACCAAAACTGCTTCTAAAGAAGAGAAAACATCAAAACGGTAGAACATAGTAAAAGTATGCAAAGAAGACCAAGTCATTGCTTTGCAAATTTGATCAACAGAAGCTTCATTCTTAAAAAGCCCAGGAAGTAGAAACTTACCTAGTAGAATGAGCCGTAATCCTCCGAGGCGGGAATCCACCCGACTCCAAATAAGTATGATGAATCAAAAGTTTAAGCAAGATGCCAAATAAATGGCAGAAGCTTTTTGACCTTCCTAAAACCAGAAAAGATAAAAAATAGACTAGAAGTCTATCTGAAATCTGAAGAGCTTCAACATAGAATTTCAAAAACTCTTACCATATCCAAAGAAAGTAAGAATCTCACCAAAGAAGTCTTAGGAAAACAATAATTCCTCCCCAATGTTTGTTAGAATTTACAACTTTAGGTAAGAATTGAAATGAGGACAGCAAAAATCACCTTATCCTGATGAAAAAATCAGAAAAAAGAGATTCACAAGAAAGAACAGATAATTCAAAAACTGTTCTAGATGAAGAGATGTCCAAAAAGAACAATACTTTCCATGAAAGTAATTAATGTCCAGAGCAAGCATATGCTCAAATAGAAGAGCCTGAAAAACCTTCAGAACCCAATTAAGACTCCAAGGAGGAGAAATTGGCTTAATGACAGGTTTGATACGAATCAAAACCTGAACAAAATGATGAATATCAGGAAGTAACACTGCCTTATCCTGATGAAAAATCAGAAAAGGATATTCACAAAAAAGAGCAGATAACTCAAAAACTCTTCTAGCAGAAGAAATAACCAAAAGGAACAATACTGTTCCAAGAAAGTAATTTAATGTTCAGAAAATGCATAGTTTCAAACGGAGGAGCCTGTAAAGCCCTCAGCACCAAATTGAGACTCCAAAGAGGAGAGATTGAATTAATGACAGGCTTGATACGGACCAAAGCCTGTACAAAACAATGAATATCAGGATGATTAGCAATCTTTCTGTGAAAAAAGAACAGAAAGAGTAGAGATTTGTCCTAACAAAGAACTGAAGACAAAACCTTATACAAACCAACCTGAAAAAAAAATAAAATTCTATGAATTTTAAAAGAATGCCAAGAAAAGTAGGTCTTCCAGACTCAATAATAAATCTTTCAAGAGACAGTTTTACGAGCCTGAAACATAGTATTAATCAATGAGTCAGAGAAACCTCTATGACTAAAAACCAAGCGTTCAATCTCCATCCCTTCAAATTTAATGATTTGAGATCCTGATGGAAAAAATGGGCCTTGAGAAAGAAGGTCTGGTTTAAACGGAAGTGTCCAAGGTTGGCAACTGGCCATCCGAATGAGATCCGCATACCAAAACCTGAGAGGCCATGCTGGAGCCACCAGCATAATAAACAAATACTCCATAAGAATTTTGGAAATCACTTTGGAAGAAGAACTAGAGGCGGAAAGAAATAGGCAAAAAGATAATTCCAAAGAAGTGTCAATGCATACACTACTTCCGCCTGAAGATCCCCGGACCTGAATAGGCCCCTGGGAAGTTCTTTATTCAGATGAGATGCCAACAGATCTATTTCTAGAAATGCTCACATCTGAAAAATTGAAAAACATATCTGGGTAAGAGAGACCATTCTCCCGGAAGTAAAGCTTGATTAACAGAGATAATCCGCTTCCCAAATATCTATACCTGGGAAAAAAACCACAGAATTTAGATAGGAGCTGGATTTAGCCCAAGCTAATATGTGAGACACTTCTGTCACAGCCTAAGGACTGATAGTCCTACCCTGATGATTGACATACACCATAGTTGTGATATTGTCTGAAAAACAATAAACGTCTCTTCTTCAAAAATAAACTAACTGAAAAACTCTGAGAAAGCATGGAGTTCTAAAATATCAAATGGTAATCTCGCCTCCTGAGATTTCCAAACCCCTTGTGCTGACAGAGATCCTCAGACAGCCTCCCAACCAAAAAGACTCACATCTGTAGAGATCATGGTTCAGGTTGAAAGAAATGAAGAGACCTGTAGAACTAAATGATGGTGATCTTAACCACCAAATCAAGAGAGATAAATATTAGGATTCGAAGATTTAAAATGCGAAATCCTAGAATCCCTGCACCATAATTCAGCATAAAAGACTGGAAAGGTCCTTTCTATTGAAAAACAGAATTTATGTTTACCTGATAAATTACTTTCTCCAACGGTGTGTCCGGTCCACGGCGTCATCCTTACTTGTGGGATATTCTCTTCCCCAACAGGAAATGGCAAAGAGCCCAGCAAAGCTGGTCACATGATCCCTCCTAGGCTCCGCCTACCCCAGTCATTCGACCGACGTTAAGGAGGAATATTTGCATAGGAGAAACCATATGATACCGTGGTGACTGTAGTTAAAGAAAATAAATTATCAGACCTGATTAAAAAACCAGGGCGGGCCGTGGACCGGACACACCGTTGGAGAAAGTAATTTATCAGGTAAACATAAATTCTGTTTTCTCCAACATAGGTGTGTCCGGTCCACGGCGTCATCCTTACTTGTGGGAACCAATACCAAAGCTTTAGGACACGGATGATGGGAGGGAGCAAATCAGGTCACCTAGATGGAAGGCACCACGGCTTGCAAAACCTTTCTCCCAAAAATAGCCTCAGAAGAAGCAAAAGTATCAAACTTGTAAAATTTGGTAAAAGTGTGCAGTGAAGACCAAGTCGCTGCCCTACATATCTGATCAACAGAAGCCTCGTTCTTGAAGGCCCATGTGGAAGCCACAGCCCTAGTGGAATGAGCTGTGATTCTTTCGGGAGGCTGCCGTCCGGCAGTCTCGTAAGCCAATCTGATGATGCTTTTAATCCAAAAAGAGAGAGAGGTAGAAGTTGCTTTTTGACCTCTCCTTTTACCGGAATAAACAACAAACAAGGAAGATGTTTGTCTAAAATCCTTTGTAGCGTCTAAATAGAATTTTAGAGCGCGAACAACATCCAAATTGTGCAACAAACGTTCCTTCTTTGAAACTGATTTCGGGCACAGAGAAGGTACGATAATCTCCTGGTTAATGTTTTTGTTAGAAACAACTTTTGGAAGAAAACCAGGTTTAGTACGTAAAACCACCTTATCTGCATGGAACACCAGATAAGGAGGAGAACACTGCAGAGCAGATAATTCTGAAACTCTTCTAGCAGAAGAAATTGCAACCAAAAACAAAACTTTCCAAGATAATAACTTAATATCAACGGAATGTAAGGGTTCAAACGGAACCCCCTGAAGAACTGAAAGAACTAAGTTGAGACTCCAAGGAGGAGTCAAAGGTTTGTAAACAGGCTTGATTCTAACCAGAGCCTGAACAAAGGCTTGAACATCTGGCACAGCTACCAGCTTTTTGTGAAGTAACACAGACAAGGCAGAAATCTGTCCCTTCAGGGAACTTGCAGATAATCCTTTTCCCAATCCTTCTTGAAGGAAGGATAGAATCTTAGGAATCTTAACCTTGTCCCAAGGGAATCCTTTAGATTCACACCAACAGATATATTTTTTCCAAATTTGGTGGTAAATCTTTCTAGTTACAGGCTTTCTGGCCTGAACAAGAGTATCGATAACAGAATCTGAGAACCCTCGCTTCGATAAGATCAAGCGTTCAATCTCCAAGCAGTCAGCTGGAGTGAGACCAGATTCGGATGTTCGAACGGACCTTGAACAAGAAGGTCTCGTCTCAAAGGTAGCTTCCATGGTGGAGCCGATGACATATTCACCAGATCTGCATACCAAGTCCTGCGTGGCCACGCAGGAGCTATCAAGATCACCGACGCCCTCTCCTGATTGATCCTGGCTACCAGCCTGGGGATGAGAGGAAACGGCGGGAATACATAAGCTAGTTTGAAGGTCCAAGGTGCTACTAGTGCATCCACTAGAGCCGCCTTGGGATCCCTGGATCTGGACCCGTAGCAAGGAACTTTGAAGTTCTGACGAGAGGCCATCAGATCCATGTCTGGAATGCCCCACAGTTGAGTGATTTGGACAAAGATTTCCGGATGGAGTTCCCACTCCCCCGGATGCAATGTCTGACGACTCAGAAAATCCGCTTCCCAATTTTCCACTCCTGGGATGTGGATTGCAGACAGGTGGCAGGAGTGAGACTCCGCCCATTGAATGATTTTGGTCACTTCTTCCATCGCCAGGGAACTCCTTGTTCCCCCCTGATGGTTGATGTACGCAACAGTTGTCATGTTGTCTGATTGAAACCGTATGAACTTGGCCCTCGCTAGCTGAGGCCAAGCCTTGAGAGCATTGAATATCGCTCTCAGTTCCAGAATATTTATCGGTAGAAGAGATTCTTCCCGAGACCAAAGACCCTGAGCTTTCAGGGATCCCCAGACTGCGCCCCAGCCCATCAGACTGGCGTCGGTCGTGACAATGACCCACTCTGGTCTGCGGAAAGTCATCCCTTGTGACAGGTTGTCCAGGGACAGCCACCAACGGAGTGAGTCTCTGGTCCTCTGATTTACTTGTATCCTCGGAGACAAGTCTGTATAGTCCCCATTCCACTGACTGAGCATGCACAGTTGTAATGGTCTTAGATGAATGCGCGCAAAAGGAACTATGTCCATTGCCGCTACCATCAAACCTATCACTTCCATGCACTGCGCTATGGAAGGAAGAGGAACGGAATGAAGTACCCGACAAGAGTCTAGAAGTCTTGTTTTTCTGGCCTCTGTCAGAAAAATCCTCATTTCTAAGGAGTCTATTATTGTTCCCAAGAAGGGAACCCTTGTCGACGGAGATAGAGAACTCTTTTCCACGTTCACTTTCCATCCGTGAGATCTGAGAAAGGCCAGGACGATGTCCGTGTGAGCCTTTGCTTGAGGAAGGGACGACGCTTGAATCAGAATGTCGTCCAAGTAAGGTACTACAGCAATGCCCCTTGGTCTTAGCACAGCTAGAAGGGACCCTAGTACCTTTGTGAAAATCCTTGGAGCAGTGGCTAATCCGAAAGGAAGCGCCACGAACTGGTAATGCTTGTCCAGGAATGCGAACCTTAGGAACCGATGATGTTCCTTGTGGATAGGAATATGTAGATACGCATCCTTTAAATCCACCGTGGTCATGAATTGACCTTCCTGGATGGAAGGAAGAATTGTTCGAATGGTTTCCATCTTGAACGATGGAACCTTGAGAAACTTGTTTAAGATCTTGAGATCTAAGATTGGTCTGAACGTTCCCTCTTTTTTGGGAACTATGAACAGATTGGAGTAGAACCCCATCCCTTGTTCTCCTAATGGAACAGGATGAATCACTCCCATTGTTAACAGGTCTTCTACACAATGTAAGAATGCCTGTCTTTTTATGTGGTCTGAAGACAACTGAGACCTGTGGAACCTCCCCCTTGGGGGAAGCCCCTTGAATTCCAGAAGATAACCTTGGGAGACTATTTCTAGTGTCCAAGGATCCAGAACATCTCTTGCCCAAGCCTGAGCGAAGAGAGAGAGTCTGCCCCCCACCAGATCCGGTCCCGGATCGGGGGCCAACATTTCATGCTGTCTTGGTAGCAGTGGCAGGTTTCTTGGCCTGCTTTCCCTTGTTCCAGCCTTGCATTGGTCTCCAAGCTTGCTTGGCTTGAGAAGTATTACCCTCTTGCTTAGAGGACGTAGCACTTTGGGCTGGTCCGTTTCTACGAAAGGGACGAAAATTAGGTTTATTTTTGGCCTTGAAAGGCCGATCCTGAGGAAGGGCATGGCCCTTACCCCCAGTGATATCAGAGATAATCTCTTTCAAGTCAGGGCCAAACAGCGTTTTCCCCTTGAAAGGAATGTTAAGTAGCTTGTTCTTGGAAGACGCATCAGCTGACCAAGATTTCAACCAAAGCGCTCTGCGCGCCACAATAGCAAACCCAGAATTCTTAGCCGCTAACCTAGCCAATTGCAAAGTGGCGTCTAGGGTGAAAGAATTAGCCAATTTGAGAGCATTGATTCTGTCCATAATCTCCTCATAAGGAGGAGAATCACTATCGACCGCCTTTACCAGCTCATCGAACCAGAAACATGCGGCTGTAGCGACAGGGACAATGCATGAAATTGGTTGTAGAAGGTAACCCTGCTGAACAAACATTTTTTTAAGTAAACCTTCTAATTTTTTATCCATAGGATCTTTGAAAGCACAACTATCTTCTATGGGTATAGTGGTGCGTTTGTTTAAAGTGGAAACCGCTCCCTCGACCTTGGGGACTGTCTGCCATAAGTCCTTTCTGGGGTCGACCATAGGAAACAATTTTTTAAATATGGGGGGAGGGACGAAAGGAATACCGGGCCTTTCCCATTCTTTATTTACAATGTCCGCCACCCGCTTGGGTATAGGAAAAGCTTCTGGGAGCCCCGGGACCTCTAGGAACTTGTCCATTTTACATAGCTTCTCTGGGATGACCAAATTGTCACAATCATCCAGAGTGGATAATACCTCCTTAAGCAGAGCGCGGAGATGTTCCAACTTAAATTTAAACGTAATCACATCAGGTTCAGCTTGTTGAGAAATGTTCCCTGAATCTGTAATTTCTCCCTCAGACAAAACCTCCCTGGCCCCATCAGACTGGTTTAGGGGCCCTTCAGAACCATTATTATCAGCGTCGTCATGCTCTTCAGTATCTAAAACAGAGCAGTCGCGCTTACGCTGATAAGTGTGCATTTTGGCTAAAATGTTTTTGACAGAATTATCCATTACAGCCGTTAATTGTTGCATAGTAAGGAGTATTGGCGCGCTAGATGTACTAGGGGCCTCCTGAGTGGGCAAGACTCGTGTAGACGAAGGAGGGAATGATGCAGTACCATGCTTACTCCCCTCACTTGAGGAATCATCTTGGGCATCATTGTCATTGTCACATAAATCACATTTATTTAAATGAGAAGGAACTCTGGCTTCCCCACATTCAGAACACAGTCTATCTGGTAGTTCAGACATGTTAAACAGGCATAAACTTGATAACAAAGTACAAAAAACGTTTTAAAATAAAACCGTTACTGTCACTTTAAATTTTAAACTGAACACACTTTATTACTGCAATTGCGAAAAAATATGAAGGAATTGTTCAAAATTCACCAAAATTTCACCACAGTGTCTTAAAGCCTTAAAAGTATTGCACACCAAATTTGGAAGCTTTAACCCTTAAAATAACGGAACCGGCGCCGTTTTTAACTTTAACCCCTTTACAGTCCCTGGTATCTGCTTTGCTGAGACCCAACCAAGCCCAAAGGGGAATACGATACCAAATGACGCCTTCAGAAAGTCTTTTCTATGTATCAGAGCTCCTTACACATGCGACTGCATGCCATGCCTCTCAAAAACAAGTGCGCAACACCGGCGCGAAAATGAGGCTCTGCCTATGATTTGGGAAAGCCCCTAAAGAATAAGGTGTCTAAAAAAGTGCCTGCCGATATAATCTTATCAAAATACCCAGATTAAATGATTCCTCAAGGCTAAATATGTGTTAATAATGAATCGATTTAGCCCAGAAAAAGTCTACAGTCTTAATAAGCCCTTGTGAAGCCCTTATTTACTATCTTAATAAACATGGCTTACCGGATCCCATAGGGAAAATGACAGCTTCCAGCATTACATCGTCTTGTTAGAATGTGTCATGCCTCAAGCAGCAAGAGACTGCTCACTGTTCCCCCAACTGAAGTTAATTCCTCTCAACAGTCCTGTGTGGAACAGCCATGGATTTTAGTAACGGTTGCTAAAATCATTTTCCTCATACAAACAGAAATCTTCATCTCTTTTCTGTTTCTGAGTAAATAGTACATACCAGCACTATTTTAAAATAACAAACTCTTGATTGAATAATAAAAACTACAGTTAAACACTAAAAAACTCTAAGCCATCTCCGTGGAGATGTTGCCTGTACAACGGCAAAGAGAATGACTAGGGTAGGCGGAGCCTAGGAGGGATCATGTGACCAGCTTTGCTGGGCTCTTTGCCATTTCCTGTTGGGGAAGAGAATATCCCACAAGTAAGGATGACGCCGTGGACCGGACACACCTATGTTGGAGAAATGAGCAAAGGGAATTGAATCCAATGCTCTGGCCATAAGACCTAAAACTTCTATGAACATAGAGCAACTCAAGGAAATAAGAGAGACTAAAGGTACCGACAGACGGAACCCAATAAAAATGTCCTTTGTCTGATAGAGACAAAGACAGTGACACAAACTATCTGGAAACCTAAAAAAGGTGACCCTTGTGTGAGGAATCAAGAACTTTTGAAAAAAAGATCCTCTAACTATGTCCTGGAAGAACAGAGTGAATCATATGAGATTCCGCATTCTCAGAAAATAATCTGAATGAAAACAGAAAAATGAAAATATGCATTTATTGTATATAATGAAAACAAATAATGCTATCACTGACCAAAAAAAGGCAGAATAGTTTGAATAAAACTCCAAAACCCAGTTCCTAAAAATGGAACTGGAAGAAATACCCCAGAAGATTCCAGGTCTGAGCAGCGCTTGAACCCCACGGGTGATCAGCCATGCTTCAACAGTACCCAAAATATATAGGACCGAAACACACTTAAAGAAAGTGTTAGCCTTACTGGAATAAAATCAAAGAAATTTGGACCGAACAGAACCAAATAAATTTCAAAAAAGTCTTAACCTGCCCCTTGCCAGCCAAGCTGGAATACGGCACGTACATCGCAATTTTAGGGAGCTGATTTCGAACTGAAAAATTTCCAATTAAAAACATGTTACTTGGGAAAGAATTCAGGAATTCGTTCCTTAATAAGAACAACCAAACTAGTATAAGCTTAAAGTTTTAGTCTTAGAACTCAATCTTGAAGCCCAGAGTAACAGTTAAGAATTGAATCCAATTATAAAACAAATAATTGATTATCTTAGAACAAAAGAAATATGGATTTTTAGAAATCACAAAATTCTTCTAGCTAAAACAGCTAAAGACATAGATTAAACCTCATTTGCGAAAATATTCAATAAAATGAAGACACAAATGAAATTATTAGCATGATAGTCCAGTTAAAGGACCAGTCAATACAGTGGAGTAGCATAATCAATAAATGCAAAACAACAAGACAAATGCAACAGCACCTAGTCTAGTAAATTTTGTCCCTTTAACAATGCTCAAATAAATCATAATCTGATACTTGATTTTAAAGTAAACAGAAAAAATGAAGCAATTGCAACATCCAAATAAATCACAGGTCCAAGAAAAGTACCTGAAACTAAATAATTTTCCATAAATAAGAAACAACCATCTAAAGGAAAATAAATACTATTTTGCTATAGAAACAATAGCATAATTAGTAGGAGTAGAGATAGCCCCAATAAATTGGAGAACCCTCCAAATTGAATTTAACTGCCGGCAAAGAATATAGTTTAAAAACCTTTGAAGAAGGAAAAAGAAAATTCTCAGCCTATTCCATTCCCTAGTATGAGGAATTGGAAAAAAACCTCTGAAAACACAGAAGAATAAATAAGCAGAAATAGTGTTAGCTAGTCTTGAAAAAGAACTAGTTACCTTAATATCCAAAAAAATCAACACCTTTTCAACAAAGAACAAATGTACTTTAATAAAAAAATAAAATAAAAAAGTAGATTTGTTAGTGTCAATATCTGATGAAGAAAATTCTGAATGAGAAAAAACATCATCAGAGAAGGATAAATCAGTATGTTGTTGGTTATTTGAAACTTCAATAATTAAAAAAGAAGTTTGAAAAAGACCTAAAAATTTTATTAGAAGGCACGATGTCAGACAAAGCCTTTAAAATAGAATCAGAAAAATATTTCTTATAAATCTTCTAAATATTTCTTGTACATAAGATGTAAAAAGAATGGCAATATATAAAGCATAAATACTAATGGATTCTGCATGTAAAAGTTTATCATGATAACTATTACAAACCATAGCTAAAGATAAACATTCATAACATTTAAAATAAATGAACTTAGCTTTGGTAGATCTGAACTCAGTCAACAGGAATCCTCTTAGATTGTTTTGAAACAGGAACAGTGAAATCTTGCAATATGTAATAGAAAAAAACAATATTTAAAGCAAAATTATAAAATTCCTTAAATGACAGTTTCAGGAATGGGAAAAGAATGCAAAATAATAAGCTTTTAGAAACCAGAAGCAATAAAAAAGTGAGGTTTAAATAATGTGAGGAAAAAAAGTGAAACAAAAAACACGCCCACATTTTTTGGCGCCAAATATGACGCCCATATATTTGGCGCTAAATACAAAGCCCATATATTTGGCGCCAAGTATGACGCCACATCCTCTGACGCCAGAACCGACGCATACATTTTTTGGCGCAAAAAAATGTTTGAATACACATGCATCAAAAATTACGTATTAACAGAATACAACTTCCGGCGTCAACTACGGCGCCGGAAATGACAAAATTTTTGCGCCAAAAAAGTCTGCGCCAAGAATGACGCGATAAAAAACATAATTTATGTAAGAACTTACCTGATAAATTCATTTCTTTCATATTAACAAGAGTCCATGAGCTAGTGACGTATGGGATATACATTCCTAACAGGAGGGGCAAAGTTTCCCAAACCTTAAAATGCCTATAAATACACCCCTCACCACACCCACAAATCAGTTTAACGAATAGCCAAGAAGTGGGGTGATAAGAAAAAAAGTGCGAAGCATATAAAATAAGGAATTGGAATAATTGTGCTTTATACAAAAAAATCATAACCACCACAAAAAAGGGTGGGCCTCATGGACTCTTGTTAATATGAAAGAAATGAATTTATCAGGTAAGTTCTTACATAAATTATGTTTTCTTTCATGTAATTAACAAGAGTCCATGAGCTAGTGACGTATGGGATAATGACTACCCAAGATGTGGATCTTTCCACACAAGAGTCACTAGAGAGGGAGGGATAAAATAAAGACAGCCAATTCCTGCTGAAAATAATCCACACCCAAAATAAAGTTTAACAAAAAACATAAGCAGAAGATTCAAACTGAAACCGCTGCCTGAAGAACTTTTCTACCAAAAACTGCTTCAGAAGAAGAAAATACATCAAAATGGTAGAATTTAGTAAAAGTATGCAAAGAGGACCAAGTTGCTGCTTTGCAGATCTGGTCAACCGAAGCTTCATTCCTAAACGCCCAGGAAGTAGAAACTGACCTAGTAGAATGAGCTGTAATTCTTTGAGGCGGAATTTTACCCGACTCAACATAGGCAAGATGAATTAAAGATTTCAACCAAGATGCCAAAGAAATGGCAGAAGCTTTCTGGCCTTTCCTAGAACCGGAAAAGATAACAAATAGACTAGAAGTCTTACGGAAAGATTTCGTAGCTTCAACATAATATTTCAAAGCTCTAACAACATCCAAAGAATGCAATGATTTCTCCTTAGAATTCTTAGGATTAGGACATAATGAAGGAACCACAATTTCTCTACTAATGTTGTTGGAATTCACAACTTTAGGTAAAAATTCAAAAGAAGTTCGCAACACCGCCTTATCCTGATGAAAAATCAGAAAAGGAGACTCACACGAAAGAGCAGATAATTCAGAAACTCTTCTAGCAGAAGAGATGGCCAAAAGGAACAAAACTTTCCAAGAAAGTAATTTAATGTCCAATGAATGCATAGGTTCAAACGGAGGAGCTTGAAGAGCTCCCAGAACCAAATTCAAACTCCAAGGAGGAGAAATTGACTTAATGACAGGTTTTATACGAACCAAAGCTTGTACAAAACAATGAATATCAGGAAGAATAGCAATCTTTCTGTGAAAAAGAACAGAAAGAGCGGAGATTTGTCCTTTCAAAGAACTTGCGGACAAACCCTTATCTAAACCATCCTGAAGAAACTGTAAAATTCTCGGTATTCTAAAAGAATGCCAAGAAAAATGATGAGAAAGACACCAAGAAATATAAGTCTTCCAGACTCTATAATATATCTCTCGAGATACAGATTTACGAGCCTGTAACATATCACGGAGTCAGAGAAACCTCTATGACCAAGAATCAAGCGTTCAATCTCCATACCTTTAAATTTAAGGATTTCAGATCCGGATGGAAAAAAGGACCTTGTGACAGAAGGTCTGGTCTTAACGGAAGAGTCCATGGCTGGCAAGATGCCATCCGGACAAGATCCGCATACCAAAACCTGTGAGGCCATGCCGGAGCTATTAGCAGAACAAACGAGCATTCCCTCAGAATCTTGGAGATTACTCTTGGAAGAAGAACTAGAGGCGGAAAGATATAGGCAGGATGATACTTCCAAGGAAGTGATAATGCATCCACTGCCTCCGCCTGAGGATCCCGGGATCTGGACAGATACCTGGGAAGTTTCTTGTTTAGATGAGAGGCCATCAGATCTATCTCTGGAAGCCCCCACAATTGAACAATCTGAAGAAATACCTCTGGGTGAAGAGACCATTCGCCCGGATGCAACGTTTGGCGACTGAGATAATCCGCTTCCCAATTGTCTACACCTGGGATATGAACCGCAGAGATTAGACAGGAGCTGGATTCCGCCCAAACCAAAATTTGAGATACTTCTTTCATAGCCAGAGGACTGTGAGTCCCTCCTTGATGATTGATGTATGCCACAGTTGTGACATTGTCTGTCTGAAAACAAATGAACGATTCTCTCTTCAGAAGAGGCCAAAACTGAAGAGCTCTGAAAACTGCACGGAGTTCCAAGATATTGATCGGTAATCTCACCTCCTGAGATTCCCAAACTCCTTGTGCCGTCAGAGATCCCCACACAGCTCCCCAACCTGTGAGACTTGCATCTGTTGAAATTACAGTCCAGGTCGGAAGAACAAAAGAAGCCCCCTGAATTAAACGATGGTGATCTGTCCACCACGTTAGAGAGTGCCGAACAATCGGTTTTAAAGATATTAATTGATATATCTTCGTGTAATCCCTGCACCATTGGTTCAGCATACAGAGCTGAAGAGGTCGCATGTGAAAACGAGCAAAGGGGATCGCGTCCGATGCAGCAGTCATAAGACCTAGAATTTCCATGCATAAGGCTACCGAAGGGAATGAATGAGACTGAAGGTTTCGACAGGCTGTAATCAATTTTAGACGTCTCTTGTCTGTTAAAGACAAAGTCATGGACACTGAATCTATCTGGAAACCCAGAAAGGTTACCCTTGTTTGAGGAATCAAAGAACTTTTTGGTAAATTGATCCTCCAACCATGATCTTGAAGAAACAACACAAGTCGATTCGTATGAGACTCTGCTAAATGTAAAGACGGAGCAAGTACCAAGATATCGTCCAAATAAGGAAATACCACAATACCCTGTTCTCTGATTACAGACAGAAGGGCACCGAGAATCTTTGTGAAAATTCTTGGAGCTGTAGCAAGGCCAAACGGTAGAGCCACAAATTGGTAATGCTTGTCTAGAAAAGAGAATCTCAGGAACTGATAATGATCTGGATGAATTGGAATATGCAGATATGCATCCTGTAAATCTATTGTGGACATATAATTCCCTTGCTGAACAAAAGGCAATATAGTCCTTACAGTTACCATCTTGAACGTTGGTATCCTTACATAACGATTCAATAATTTTAGATCCAGAACTGGTCTGAAGGAATTCTCCTTCTTTGGTACAATGAAGAGATTTGAATAAAACCCCATCCCCTGTTCCGGAACTGGAACTGGCATAATTACTCCAGCCAACTCTAGATCTGAAACACAATTCAGAAATGCTTGAGCTTTCACTGGATTTACTGGGACATGGGAAAGAAAAAATCTCTTTGCAGGAGGTCTCATCTTGAAACCAATTCTGTACCCTTCTGAAACAATGTTCTGAATCCAAAGATTGTGAACAGAATTGATCCAAATTTCTTTGAAAAAACGTAACCTGTCCCCTACCAGCTGAACTGGAATGAGGGCCGTACCTTCATGTGAACTTAGAAGCAGGCTTTGCCTTTCTAGCAGGCTTGGATTTATTCCAGACTGGAGATGGTTTCCAAACTGAAACTGCTCCTGAGGACGAAGGATCAGGCTTTTGTTCTTTGTTGAAACGAAAGGAACGAAAACGATTGTTAGCCCTGTTTTTACCTTTAGACTTTTTATCCTGTGGTAAAAAAGTTCCTTTCCCACCAGTAACAGTTGAAATAATAGAATCCAACTGAGAACCAAATAATTTGTTTCCCTGGAAAGAAATGGAAAGTAGAGTTGATTTAGAAGCCATATCAGCATTCCAAGTCTTAAGCCATAAAGCTCTTCTGGCTAAGATAGCCAGAGACATAAATCTAACATCAACTCTAATAATATCAAAAATGGCATCACAGATGAAATTATTAGCATGCTGGAGAAGAATAATAATATCATGAGAATCACGATTTGTTACTTGTTGCGCTAGAGTTTCCAACCAAAAAGTTGAAGCTGCAGCAACATCAGCCAATGATATAGCAGGTCTAAGAAGATTACCTGAACATAGATAAGCTTTTCTTAGAAAAGATTCAATTTTTCTATCTAAAGGATCTTTAAACGAGGTACCATCTGACGTAGGAATGGTAGTACGTTTAGCAAGGGTAGAAATAGCCCCATCAACTTTAGGGATTTTGTCCCAAAATTCTAACCTGTCAGGCGGAACAGGATATAATTGCTTAAAACGTTTAGAAGGAGTAAATGAATTACCCAATTTATCCCATTCCTTAGCAATTACTGCAGAAATAGCATTAGGAACAGGAAAGACTTCTGGAATAACCGCAGGAGCTTTAAAAACCTTATCCAAACGTATAGAATTAGTATCAAGAGGACTAGAATCCTCTATTTCTAAAGCAATTAGTACTTCTTTAAGTAAAGAGCGAATAAATTCCATCTTAAATAAATATGAAGATTTATCAGCATCAATCTCTGAGACAGAATCCTCTGAACCAGAAGAGTCCAAAGAATCAGAATGATGGTGTTCATTTAAAAATTCATCTGTAGAGAGAGAAGATTTAAAAGACTTTTTACGTTTACTAGAAGGAGAAATAACAGACAAAGCCTTCTTTATGGATTCAGAAACAAAATCTCTTATGTTATCAGGAACATTCTGCACCTTAGATGTTGAGGGAACTGCAACAGGCAATGGTACATCACTAAAGGAAATATTATCTGCTTTAACAAGTTTGTCATGACAATTATTACAAACAACAGCTGGAGGAATAGCTACCAAAAGTTTACAGCAGATACACTTAGCTTTGGTAGATCCAGCAGGCAGTGGTTTTCCTGTAGTATCTTCTGGCTCAGATGCAACGTGAGACATCTTGCAATATGTAAGAGAAAAAACAACATATAAAGCAAAATAGATCAAATTCCTTATAAGACAGTTTCAGGAATGGGAAAAAAATGCCAAACATCAAGCTTCTAGCAACCAGAAGCAAATGAAAAATGAGACTGAAATAATGTGGAGACAAAAGTGACGCCCATATTTTTTGGCGCCAAATAAGACGCCCACATTATTTGGCGCCTAAATGCTTTTGGCGCCAAAAATGACGCCACATCCGGAACGCCGACATTTTTGGCGCAAAATAACGTCAAAAATGACGCAACTTCCGGCGACACGTATGACGCCGGAAACGGAAAAGAATTTTTGCGCCAAAAAAGTCCGCGCCAAGAATGACACAATAAAATGAAGCATTTTCAGCCCCCGCGAGCCTAACAGCCCACAGGGAAAAAAGTCAAATTTTTGAGGTAAGAAAAAATATGATAATTTTAAAACATAATCCCAAATATGAAACTGACTGTCTGGAAATAAGGAAAGTTGAACATTCTGAGTCAAGGCAAATAAATGTTTGAATACATATATTTAGAACTTTATAAATAAAGTGCCCAACCATAGCTTAGAGTGTCACAGAAAATAAGACTTACTTACCCCAGGACACTCATCTACATGTTTGTAGAAAGCCAAACCAGTACTGAAACGAGAATCAGTAGAGGAAATGGTAAATATAAGAGTATATCGTCGATCTGAAAAGGGAGGTAAGAGATGAATCTCTACGACCGATAACAGAGAACCTTATGAAATAGACCCCGTAGAAGGAGATCACTGCATTCAATAGGCAATACTCTCCTCACATCCCTCTGACATTCACTGCACGCTGAGAGGAAAACCGGGCTCCAACTTGCTGCGGAGCGCATATCAACGTAGAATCTAGCACAAACTTACTTCACCACCTCCCTTGGAGGCAAAGTTTGTAAAACTGATTTGTGGGTGTGGTGAGGGGTGTATTTATAGGCATTTTAAGGTTTGGGAAACTTTGCCCCTCCTGGTAGGAATGTATATCCCATACGTCACTAGCTCATGGACTCTTGTTAATTACATGAAAGAAAGAAACATTTTCTGCCCCCCGCGAGCCTAACAGCACACAGGGAAAAATGATCAATTGAAAATTTTCAAGGTAAAGAAAAATAAATTGAATTAAAATGCATTATCCCAAATAATGAAACTGACAGTTTGAATTTTAAAGGAATACTGATTATCCTGAATCATGGCAAATATAAGTTTAAAGACATATATTTAGAACTTTACATAGAAAGTGCCCAACCATAGCTTAGAGTGTCATAATAAAATAAGATTTACTTACCCTAAGAAACTCATCTACATATAGTAGATAGCCAAACCAGTACTGAAACGAGAAACAGTAGAGGTAATGGTATATAAGAGTATATCGTCGATCTGAAAAGGGAGGTAAGAGATGAATACCTACGACCGATAACAGAAAACCTATGAAATAGATCCCGTAGAAGGAGACCATTGAATTCAAATAGGCAATACTCTCTTCACATCCCTCTGACATTCACTGCACTCTGAGAGGAGAACCGGGCTCCAGTGCGCGAAGCGCATATCAACGTAGAATCTAGCACAAACTTACTTCACCACCTGAGGGGTGTATTTATAGGCATTTTGAGGTTTGGGAAACTTTGCCCCTCCTGGTAGGAATGTATATCCCATACGTCACTAGCTCATGGACTCTTGCTAATTACATGAAAGAAACATAATTTATGCTTACCTGATAAATTTATTTCTCTTGTAGTGTATCCAGTCCACGGATCATCCACTACTTGTGGGATATTCTCCTTCCCAACAGGGAGTTGCAAGAGGATCACCCACAGCAGAGCTGCTATATAGCTCCTCCCCTCACTGCCATATCCAGTCATTGGACCGAAACAAGACGAGAAAGGAGAAACCATAGGGTGCAGTGGTGACTGTAGTTTAATTAAAATTTAGACCTGCCTTAAAAGGACAGGGAGGGCCGTGGACTGGATACACTACAAGAGAAATAAATTTATCAGGTAAGCATAAATTATGTTTTCTCTTGTTAAGTGTATCCAGTCCACGGATCATCCATTACTTGTGGGATACCAATACCAAAGCTAAAGTACACGGATGATGGGAGGGACAAGGCAGGAACTTAAACAGAAGGAACCACTGCCTGTAGAACCTTTCTCCCAAAAACAGCCTCCGAAGAAGCAAAAGTGTCAAATTTGTAAAATTTTGAAAAGGTGTGAAGCGAAGACCAAGTCGCAGCCTTGCAAATCTGTTCAACAGAGGCCTCATTTTTAAAGGCCCAGGTGGAAGCCACAGCTCTAGTAGAATGAGCTGTAATCCTTTCAGGGGGCTGCTGTCCAGCATTCTCATAAGCTAAGAGTATTATGCTCCAAAGCCAAAAGGAGAGAGAGGTTGCCGAAGCTTTTTGACCTCTCCTCTGTCCAGAGTAAACGACAAACAGGGCAGATGTTTCACGAAAATCTTTAGTAGCCTGTAAGTAAAACTTCAAGGCACGGACTACGTCCAGATTATGCAAAAGTCGTTCCTTCTTTGAAGAAGGATTAGGACACAATGATGGAACAACAATCTCTTGATTGATATTCCTGTTAGAAACCACCTTAGGTAAAAACCCAGGTTTGGTACGCAGAACTACCTTGTTTGAATGAAAAATCAGATAAGGAGAATCACAATGTAAGGCAGATAACTCAGAGACTTTTCGAGCCGAGGAAATAGCCATCAAAAACAGAACTTTCCAAGATAAAAGTTTAATATCAATGGAATGAAGGGATTCAAACGGAACTCCCTGAAGAACTTTAAGAACCAAGTTTAAGCTCCACGGGGGAGCAACAGTTTTAAACACAGGCTTAATCCTAACCAAAGCCTGACAAAATGCCTGGACGTCTGGAACTTCTGCCAGACGCTTGTGCAAAAGAATAGACAGAGCAGAGATCTGTCCTTTTAAAGAACTAGCTGATAAGCCTTTGTCCAAACCCTCTTGGAGAAAGGACAATATCCTAGGAATCCTAACCTTACTCCATGAGTAAATCTTGGATTCCCACCAATAAAGATATTTACGCCATATCTTATGGTAGATTTTCCTGGTGACAGGCTTCCGAGCCTGTATTAAGGTATCAATGACTGACTCGGAGAAGCCACGCATTGATAGAATCAAGCGTTCAATCTCCATGCAGTCAGTCTCAGAGAAATTAGATTTGGATGATTGAAAGGACCTTGTATTAGAAGGTCCTGTCTCAGAGGCAGAATCCATGGTGGAAGAGATGACATGTCCACTAGGTCTGCATACCAGGTCCTGCGTGGCCACGCAGACGCTATCAGAATCACAGATGCTCTCTCCTGTTTGATTTTGGCAATCAGTCGAGGGAGCAGAGGAAACGGTGGAAACACATAGGCCAGGTTGAAGAACCAAGGAGCTGCTAGAGCATCTATCCGCGTTGCTCCCGGGTCCCTGGACCTGGATCCGTAACAAGGAAGCTTGGCGTTCTGGTGAGACGCCATGAGATCCAGTTCTGGTTTGCCCCAACGATGGACCAGTTGAGCAAACACCTCCGGATGGAGTTCCCACTCCCCCGGATGAAAAGTCTGACGACTTAGAAAATCCGCCTCCCAGTTCTCTACGCCTGGGATGTGGATCGCTGACAGGTGGCAAGAGTGAGACTCTGCCCAGCGAATTATCTTTGAGACTTCTAACATCGCTAGGGAACTCCTGGTTCCCCCTTGATGGTTGATGTAAGCCACAGTCGTGATGTTGTACGACTGAAATCTGATGAACCTCAGTGTTGCTAACTGAGGCCAAGCTAGAAGAGCATTGAATATTGCTCTTAACTCCAGAATATTTATTGGGAGGAGTTTCTCCTCCTGAGTCCACGATCCCTGAGCCTTCAGGGAGTTCCAGACTGCGCCCCAACCTAGAAGGCTGGCATCTGTTGTTACAATCGTCCAATCTGGTCTGCGAAAGGTCATACCCTTGGACAGATGGATCCGAGAAAGCCACCAGAGAAGAGAATCTCTGGTCTCTTGATCCAGATTTAGTAGAGGGGACGAATCTGAGTAATCCCCATTCCACTGACTTAGCATGCATAATTGCAGCGGTCTGAGATGCAGGCGTGCAAATGGCACTATGTCCATTGCCGCTACCATTAAGCCCATTACTTCCATGCACTGAGCCACTGACGGGCGTGGAATGGAATGAAGGACACGGCAAGTATTTAGAAGTTTTGATAACCTGGACTCCGTCAGGTAAATTTTCATCTCTACAGAATCTATAAGAGTCCCTAGAAAAGAGACTCTTGTGAGTGGTGATAGAGAACTCTTCTCCACGTTCACTTTCCACCCATGCGACCTCAGAAATGCCAGAACTATCTCTGTATGAAACGTGGCAATTTGAAAGCTTGACGCCTGTATCAGGATGTCGTCTAAATAAGGAGCCACCGCTATGCCTCGCGGTCTTAGAACCGCCAGAAGTGAGCCCAGAACCTTTGTAAAAATTCTCGGGGCAGTGGCCAACCCGAAGGGAAGAGCTACAAATTGGTAATGCCTGTCTAGAAAGGCAAACCTTAGGAACCGATGATGATCTTTGTGAATCGGTATGTGAAGGTAGGCATACTTTAAGTCCACTGTGGTCATGTACTGACCCTCTTGTTTCATGGGTAGGATGGTCCGAATAGTTTCCATTTTGAATGATGGAACTCTGAGGAATTTGTTTAAGATCTTTAGATTCAAGATTGGTCTGAAGGTTCCCTCTTTCTTGGGAACCACAAACAGATTTGAATAAAATCCCTGTCCTTGTTCCGTCCGCGGAACTGGATGGATCACTCCCATTACTAGGAGGTCTTGCACACAACTTAGGAATGCCTCTTTCTTTATCTGGTTTGCTGATAACCTTGAAAGATGAAATCTCTCTTGTGGAGGAGAAGATTTGAATTCCAGAAGATATCCCTGAGATATGATCTCCAACGCCCAGGGATCCTGAACATCTCTTGCCCACGCCTGGGCGAAGAGAGAAAGTCTGCCCCCCACTAGATCCGTTTCCGGATAGGGGGCCGTTCCTTCATGCTGTCTTAGGGGCAGCAGCATGCTTTCTGGCCTGCTTGCCCTTGTTCCAGGACTGGTTAGGTTTCCAGGCCTGTCTGGAATGAGCAACAGTTCCCTCTTGTTTTGAAGCAGAGGAAGTTGATGCTGCTCCTGCCTTGAAATTTCAAAAGGCATGAAAATTAGACTGTTTGGCCTTTGATTTGGCCCTGTCCTGAGGAAGGGTATGACCCTTGCCTCCAGTAATGTCAGCAATAATTTCCTTCAAGCCAGGCCCGAATAAGATCTGCCCCTTGAAAGGAATGTTGAGTAATTTAGACTTTGAAGTCACGTCAGCTGACCAGGATTTAAGCCATAGCGCCCTACGCGCCTGGATGGCGAATCCGGAATTCTTAGCCGTTAGTTTAGTCAAATGAACAATGGCATCAGAAACAAATGAGTTAGCTAGCTTAAGCGTTCTAAGCTTGTCAATAATTTCATTCAATGGAGCTGTCTGGATGGCCTCTTCCAGGGCCTCAAACCAGAATGCCGTCGCTGCAGTGACAGGCGCAATGCATGCAAGGGGCTGTAAAATAAAACCTTGTTGTATAAACATTTTCTTAAGGTAACCCTCCAATTTTTTATCCATTGGATCTGAAAAAGCACAACTGTCCTCAACCGGGATAGTGGTACACTTTGCTAAAGTAGAAACTGCTCCCTCCACCTTAGGGACCGTCTGCCATAAGTCCTGTGTAGTGGCGTCTATTGGAAACATTTTTCTAAATATAGGAGGTGGGGAAAAGGGCACACCGGGTCTATCCCACTCCTTGCTAATAATTTCTGTAAGCCTTTTAGGTATATGAAAAATGTCAGTACACACCGGCACCGCATAGTATTTATCCAGCCTACACAATTTCTCTGGAATTGCAACTGTGTTACAGTCATTCAGAGCAGCTAATACCTCCCCAAGCAATACACGGAGGTTCTCAAGCTTAAATTTAAAATTAGAAATCTCTGAATCAGGTTTCCCCGAGTCAGAGATGTCACCCAGAGACTGAAGCTCTCCGTCCTCATGTTCTGCATACTGTGACGCAGTATCAGACATGGCTCTAACAGCATTTGCACGCTCTGTATCTCTCCTAACCTATTCAGGCAATCTAGATAATACCTCTGACAGGGTATTATTCATGATTGCAGCCATGTCCTGCAAGGTAATCGCTATGGGCTCTGGGAAAATAGCAGTTCAAATAAAAATATCAGAATGCGCCAGAGGATATTACCACACAAGCTTATCTTAATTTAGGCGAGATCTCCCAACCATATCCCTAAAAGATAGTTAAACAAATGTGCCACAAGAGAAGCGCTGCACTCCCTGTTTGGGGTGAGTGTTGCTTAAGGTGGTGTCCACGCTATATATCAACGTATATCGATACAATCATATGTATATATTAAAAAAATGTATATATAAAAAGAGTAACTAGAAAATAGCGATTATCAGTAAAATTATTTAATTCTGACTTAAAAACTGTTAAAACCTGTTGTATACAACAAAAAAACAATAGTGATTGATATACAGTCAATTCACAATTTCAAATATATGTCAATAAAATGTCAATAAAATATATAAAGAGATTGGTAAAATATGGTGTAGAGGTATAAATAGCTAACATGCAATTTAGAGTAAACAAATATTAAACACAGAACAAAGTCTGTTGCCTGTAGTGTTAATCCTAATAGGTGGGTAAATGTAAATCTGTGCATATAATGTCCCAGAGAGAAGACTTCGAAGAATATATCCAATATGTGATCCTAAAAAATGTGATATCCCAAAATTGAATGTGACAGTCCTTGTCCTGCTTAATGTTCGCAATGTAGGAAAGTGAAAAAGGTGAAAAAAGTGGTTTAAGTTGAAAAAATGTAAAAAATATAAAAATCAAAAACAGGTGTACACCTGAAAATGTGAAAAATATAAAAAATATAAAATATATAAAAATATAAAAATGGGTGAAAATATAAAAATATAACAAAAAATATAAAAATATCTTGTGAACAATAGTGATTCAAAAAGGTGATTTAAAAAGGTGACTGAGTAACTTGATGAAAAAGTAACTTGATGAAAAAGTAATTTCCTTGAAAGTTTCAAATGAAATAGATTCCCAAAACAAATATTGTGATGAGTGGGTATTTCCAAAAGCAAATGTTTATAATGAGTAGATAAATCCTGAGTAACCTAAGGAAAAAAGAAAAAATACATAGTGCAATAATGCCTCTAAACAGTGCTGATGATAAGTATTTAGCTTACCTAGTGCTCCTGAGCCGTTTATACCAGTTTGTCTACGCGTTTCGGTCTTGTAAAAGACCTTTCTCAAGACTGGTATCGGCTCCTTCCATTGCTACCCTTTTTATTATCCTCATTAGCCAATGGTATCATTCAAAATTGGCGCCGAAAATGTTCACGCCAAAAAAGAGGGGAAGTTTGTCCCATGTGTATGACCTTTAGTTTGTGACCTGGAACTATAATAATAAGTTTCGGTTCCTTGCAAGGTCTATTTCCCTTGTGAGGTGTATTTACATACCGCTTTATTTGTTTTCCCTTAGTTCGGCCAACCGGAAGTTGTCAGACCGGAAGTAGTCCCGGCTGTCTTACACACTTCCGGTATTGCGCTTGGGCGGAAAAAGTAAAAATAAAAAACGCGGTAAATCGAGTGTGGGTGTTTGGACTCTATTAGTATATTATAATGTAGAGAGTAGAGCATGTGGTATTTCGTACTCAGGAGCAACTGGTTTACATCTAAATTTTGGGTTATCGGGTATTTCAAATGCCATTTTCAAATATTCGCCAAACATGATATTATTATGTCAAAATTCCAAATTTCTAAACACTAATAAATAACTAAGAACTAATAAATATATGAATATTTGAAAAGACATATATAAAAAGATGGCATAAAAGAAGTTAATCTCCATTGTAAGCATAAAATATAAAATATATATGGAATATATTAAAATACAATAAAAGAGGGAATTTAGGTTTGTTATGGGCGACTCATCTTTAACAGACCTAAATTCTAGTTACCTTGAAATTGTTGTTAAGCAATTTCCTTGTTTTATACCCAACATTATAGTGTAGATTGGGAATAGTCAGTTATATAAAAGTAAGTGAGTGTATTAGTAACTTGTGTCTTTTATCCACTATTGGACCCATTGATGAATTAGTAATCCACTATTCTGCCCATTTATAAGTTAATAATAAGTGATGATTTAGGGATTCATACTGGTATTTGTTAAGACTGTGATGGTGATGGTTCCTTCGGATGTCATCATAGTAAATGGAATATTTCCATACTGCTGTTAAATCCTTTTGGAAAGGTGCAGTCTAAAAGGAAAATCCATTTAGATTCTACTCTGAGGAGTTGCTTTTCAAAGTCCCCACCCCTCCAATTTCTATTAGGTTTGTCAATACCCATAAATTTGAAGGTTTTGTTATTGCCGTTATGAACCTCTTTGAAATGTTTATAGATCGGGAGGTCTTCTTTTCCCCATTTTATCTTAAGTAGGTGCTCCCGAATCCTGTCTCTCAGTTTCCTGGATGTCTGCCCTATGTACTGCAATCCACATCCACATTCTATCATATATATGATTCCTGTGTCGTGGCACCTTATCATCTCCTTCATCTCAAAAGATTCTTTTGTGACCTTAGACCTAAAGGTGTGCCCCTTATTCCCATGTTTGCAGGCTTTACATGACTGGCATGGGAAAAAACCTTTTAGCTTATGTCCATGTACACTCATTACCTTGTTTCTGGTGGTGTTGGTAGGGATGCTTGGTGCAATCATTGTTTTGATATTTTTTGTTTTCCGATATATAAAGTTGGGGGACTCAGTCAGATCTTTCCCGATGATGTTATCCTCTTTGAGGAAGTGCCAGTGTTTCTTAATGATTCTTTCTATTAGGAATTTATTTTCACTGTATTCAGTGATAAATGGCACACATATTTCTGTCTTCTCATCGTCTTTGTTCTTATCCTTATATTTCAACATGGATTCTCTACTCATCTTTTCAACCTCCTTCATGGTGTTGTTTATACTCGATTCCTCGTATCCTCTGTCCAAAAATCTTTTCTTCAGAATTTCTGATTGCTCTTTCCATTTATTTAGCTCAGAACAGTTTCTTCTGATTCTCATAAACTGTCCTTTGGGGATGTTGGACTTCCATCTATAGTGGTGGCAGCTTGTTTGATGAATATAATTGCTGCAATCTACATCTTTAAAGTATGTTGCTGTAGATAGCTTTCCTTTTTTGACGCTTATGTCCAAGTCTAAGAAGTGAATGTTGTGTTTGCTTATCTCATAAGTGAAGTGTAGATTCTTGCAGTTCTGGTTCATCACGTTTATAGTGTGTTTAAGATCTTCCTCGGGGCCTTTCCACACTAAAATGATGTCATCTATATATCTCTTGTAAAGGACCAGGTCTGCGCCCGCTGGGCAGGAGTCCCAGAATATCTTCTCCCATAAGCCCATGTAGAAATAGGGCGCAAACCTGGTCCCCATAGCTGTTCCACATGTTTGATTGTAGAATTTTCCTCTGTCGTTGAAATAATTGTGAGTGAGGATGTACATAATTCCTTCTGTTATGAACTCCCTTTGGTCTGGGCTCAAATCTTTGTCTTTGTCCAAGAAGTATTCTACTGCTTCGACACCTAGGTTGTGTGGAATGCTTGTGTAAAGAGCAGTGACGTCGCAGGTAGCTAGAATATAATCTTCTTCCCATTTCAGTTCGTTCAATATGTTCAACATTTCAGTTGAATCCTTTAGGTATGATGGGAGTTTTTGTACATATTTTTGGAGTCTCCTATCTATGTATTCAGATAGGTTACAAGATATGGATTCAATGCCTGAAATAATCGGCCTTCCGGGTGGGTTCTTTAGTCTCTTGTGAATTTTCGGGAGGTAATAGAATACAGGTATTCTAGGGTTCTTGATAGATATGTACCTGTATTCCCGGTTGTTAAGCACACCCTTCCTTTTGGCTGATAGAAGCATACAATCCAATTCTTTCTTGAATTTGTCTGTGGGGTCTGATTTGAGGACTTTATAAGTTTCTGAGTCTCCCAAAATTCTGTCCGATTCCTTATTGTAGTCTTCTTTATTTAAAATCACAATGCCCCCGCCCTTATCTGCGGGTTTCACTATGATATCCCTGTTGTTTTCCAAACTTTTAATAGATATTAATTTTGATATTTTTCAAGCCCTTAATAATGACACCAACCAACCAAATGGAGAAGTGGTAGATATAGATGCCACTTTTAAGTCATTAGAGAAGCTACTGATAACAGAGACCAAATATACTGCAGAAATTTCTTTTTTAAAGAAATGTTTAGAGCTTAACATTATACCGAAAGGTCTAATGGTACAAAAACATTGTTCATTTAACATAGAAAACCAGGAATATTTCAAAAGATGGGAGAATGCAATTAAAGAGATTTCTCACACACTAATGCAGATTATTATAGATTATAGGGGCTATTTACTTACTGACCTAGATAGCAAAATTAAAGAAGAAGAGAACAAAATGGAACACATTAAAGATTTGAATGTATTCAAAACAAAACAAGAACAATTATGTACAAAAATTAAGAAAATAAAAGATGATATCATTTAAAAAAAAACAAAGAAAATACACAGAGACTTAAACACAGCAAATAAAGCTGAATCCAATAAAACGAGTGAACAACCAATAGGGAACAATAACACTGATACAGAAGACTATATCGTATCAACAACACCAAATTATAATCACAACAACAAACTTAAAGGAACGTATCAACAGAATCAACAAGATCTACACAAACAACAGGGTTATCATAGAGAGGTCGAGTACACTCATGATAGACAACACCCATGGGCAAGGGACCAACACCCCAGAAATCTACCTCATTCTAGGGCAGCCAATAAAGGCCCCTTTAGACAACAAAATAGGGGCAACTGGGACCAAACCCAATTACAACCATACAGGCCCTCATATCAGAGACAACACCCACATTACTATCATAATCAACACCATAGATATAAAAACCAAATGAGATACAGCTATAGGGAAACACCATCCCAATATACGACTGATGATAGATATTTCCAAGGGAGGTCTCCTAGATATTATAATAACAGACAATGGGGAAGATTTCTACCCTATGAGGACAGAGACTCATATAGGAATACGAATTACCGACATATGAATTACGGGCACCAACAAGACCATAGATACACAAGGCCCAAAGTACATTTTAATGAACATAATGGAGGGTACATCCCTAGAGCACAGTTTAATGCAAACAATGGAGGGTACACTCCTAGAAACTCACACAATCCAAATACACAACAGGATTGGCTAGATACCCCCATATCTACGACAAATAGGTTTGAATACCTAAGACACGAAGATGGAATAAATAACTATACCCCTGAGAGAGAGAAACAACAAAAAAACATATCATCAGGGGCCTCTAACAGCCAAAGTATGGAACATCCTTTTTTAGGGGAGGGCAACATGTCACTAGTAGACAGAAAAAAACAATCAAAAAGAAAACAAAGAACACAGGACATGGAAGACTCCCCCATTCAAAAAAGAATAAATTCAGAGGTAGAAGAGCAGGATCAAAGACAAAAAAGACAAACATGAAAGATACACTTAAACATGGAGAAACACAAAACAATACACACACTGTAGTTCCCTCCACAAGCAATCCTAAGACAACAGGTATATACAATCTAAGCAAAACAACCTTAGATTCAAAAGACATTGAAGTTCTCTCGTTAGGGCTATCATATGCCCCATCCAGGGGTTTGGATAAATTCCAAACCTATACCCACATTAAACAGTTGGTTAGGAAACTAACCCTCAAAAGATTTTAATGCAAATCTGCATTAGAGAAACAAAACAGTAATCAGACCCCAGAAGTCAACACACTCCCAACAACAGACCAGATACATGAGAAATCAAATTACACTGACCTTAAACCCAAATCCACTTTTTTTCCCGTTACACACAAAGGTCCACATATTGAAACCTTTGAAAATATAGTTTGTGATGATTTAAAGAAACTAAACCAGACTCAACTTAAGAAATTCAGTCATAATTTGACTAAAACACAAATGGATACTATTAAAAGTTTGGAAAACAACAGGGATATCATAGTGAAACCCGCAGATAAGGGCGGGGGCATTGTGATTTTAAATAAAGAAGACTACAATAAGGAATCGGACAGAATTTTGGGAGACTCAGAAACTTATAAAGTCCTCAAATCAGACCCCACAGACAAATTCAAGAAAGAATTGGATTGTATGCTTCTATCAGCCAAAAGGAAGGGTGTGCTTAACAACCGGGAATACAGGTACATATCTATCAAGAACCCTAGAATACCTGTATTCTATTACCCCCCGAAAATTCACAAGAGACTAAAGAACCCACCCGGAAGGCCGATTATTTCAGGCATTGAATCCATATCTTGTAACCTATCTGAATACATAGATAGGAGACTCCAAAAATATGTACAAAAACTCCCATCATACCTAAAGGATTCAACTGAAATGCTGAACATATTGAACGAACTGAAATGGGAAGAAGATTATATTCTAGCTACCTGCGACGTCACTGCTCTTTACACAAGCATTCCACACAACCTAGGTGTCGAAGCAGTAGAATACTTCTTGGACAAAGACAAAGATTTGAGCCCAGACCAAAGGGAGTTCATAACAGAAGGAATTATGTACATCCTCACTCACAATTATTTCAACGACAGAGGAAAATTCTACAATCAAACATGTGGAACAGCTATGGGGACCAGGTTTGCGCCCTATTTCTACATGGGCTTATGGGAGAAGATATTCTGGGACTCCTGCCCAGCGGGCGCAGACCTGGTCCTTTACAAGAGATATATAGATGACATCATTTTAGTGTGGAAAGGCCCCGAGGAAGATCTTAAACACACTATAAACGTGATGAACCAGAACTGCAAGAATCTACACTTCACTTATGAGATAAGCAAACACAACATTCACTTCTTAGACTTGGACATAAGCGTCAAAAAAGGAAAGCTATCTACAGCAACATACTTTAAAGATGTAGATTGCAGCAATTATATTCATCAAACAAGCTGCCACCACTATAGATGGAAGTCCAACATCCCCAAAGGACAGTTTATGAGAATCAGAAGAAACTGTTCTGAGCTAAATAAATGGAAAGAGCAATCAGAAATTCTGAAGAAAAGATTTTTGGACAGAGGATACGAGGAATCGAGTATAAACAACACCATGAAGGAGGTTGAAAAGATGAGTAGAGAATCCATGTTGAAATATAAGGATAAGAACAAAGACGATGAGAAGACAGAAATATGTGTGCCATTTATCACTGAATACAGTGAAAATAAATTCCTAATAGAAAGAATCATTAAGAAACACTGGCACTTCCTCAAAGAGGATAACATCATCGGGAAAGATCTGACTGAGTCCCCCAACTTTATATATCGGAAAACAAAAAATATCAAAACAATGATTGCACCAAGCATCCCTACCAACACCACCAGAAACAAGGTAATGAGTGTACATGGACATAAGCTAAAAGGTTTTTTCCCATGCCAGTCATGTAAAGCCTGCAAACATGGGAATAAGGGGCACACCTTTAGGTCTAAGGTCACAAAAGAATCTTTTGAGATGAAGGAGATGATAAGGTGCCACGACACAGGAATCATATATATGATAGAATGTGGATGTGGATTGCAGTACATAGGGCAGACATCCAGGAAACTGAGAGACAGGATTCGGGAGCACCTACTTAAGATAAAATGGGGAAAAGAAGACCTCCCGATCTATAAACATTTCAAAGAGGTTCATAACGGCAATAACAAAACCTTCAAATTTATGGGTATTGACAAACCTAATAGAAATTGGAGGGGTGGGGACTTTGAAAAGCAACTCCTCAGAGTAGAATCTAAATGGATTTTCCTTTTAGACTGCACCTTTCCAAAAGGATTTAACAGCAGTATGGAAATATTCCATTTACTATGATGACATCCGAAGGAACCATCACCATCACAGTCTTAACAAATACCACAAGTATGAATCCCTAAATCATCACTTATTATTAACTTATAAATGGGCAGAATAGTGGATTACTAATTCATCAATGGGTCCAATAGTGGATAAAAGACACAAGTTACTAATACACTCACTTACTTTTATATAACTGACTATTCCCAATCTACACTATAATGTTGGGTATAAAACAAGGAAATTGCTTAACAACAATTTCAAGGTAACTAGAATTTAGGTCTGTTAAAGATGAGTCGCCCATAACAAACCTAAATTCCCTCTTTTATTGTATTTTAATATATTCCATATATATTTTATATTTTATGCTTACAATGGAGATTAACTTCTTTTATGCCATCTTTTTATATATGTCTTTTCAAATATTCATATATTTATTAGTTCTTAGTTATTTATTAGTGTTTAGAAATTTGGAATTTTGACATAATAATATCATGTTTGGCGAATATTTGAAAATGGCATTTGAAATACCCGATAACCCAAAATTTAGATGTAAACCAGTTGCTCCTGAGTACGAAATACCACATGCTCTACTCTCTACATTATAATATACTAATAGAGTCCAAACACCCACACTCGATTTAACGCGTTTTTTATTTTTACTTTTTCCGCCCAAGCGCAATACCGGAAGTGTGTAAGACAGCCGGGACTACTTCCGGTCTGACAACTTCCGGTTGGCCGAACTAAGGGAAAACAAATAAAGCGGTATGTAAATACACCTCACAAGGGAAATAGACCTTGCAAGGAACCGAAACTTATTATTATAGTTCCAGGTCACAAACTAAAGGTCATACACATGGGACAAACTTCCCCTCTTTTTTGGCGCCAATTTTGAATGATACCATTGGCTAATGAGGATAATAAAAAGGGTAGCAATGGAAGGAGCCGATACCAGTCTTGAGAAAGGTCTTTTACAAGACCGAAACGCGTAGACAAACTGGTATAAACGGCTCAGGAGCACTAGGTAAGCTAAATACTTATCATCAGCACTGTTTAGAGGCATTATTGCACTATGTATTTTTTCTTTTTTCCTTAGGTTACTCAGGATTTATCTACTCATTATAAACATTTGCTTTTGGAAATACCCACTCATCACAATATTTGTTTTGGGAATCTATTTCATTTGAAACTTTCAAGGAAATTACTTTTTTATCAAGTTACTTTTTCATCAAGTTACTCAGTCACCTTTTTAAATCACCTTTTTGAATCACTATTGTTCACAAGATATTTTTATATTTTTTGTTATATTTTTATATTTTCACCCATTTTTATATTTTTATATATTTTATATTTTTTATATTTTTCACATTTTCAGGTGTACACCTGTTTTTGATTTTTATATTTTTTACATTTTTTCAACTTAAACCACTTTTTTCACCTTTTTCACTTTCCTACATTGCGAACATTAAGCAGGACAAGGACTGTCACATTCAATTTTGGGATATCACATTTTTTAGGATCACATATTGGATATATTCTTCGAAGTCTTCTCTCTGGGACATTATATGCACAGATTTACATTTACCCACCTATTAGGATTAACACTACAGGCAACGACTTTGTTCTGTGTTTAATATTTGTTTACTCTAAATTGCATGTTAGCTATTTATACCTCTACACCATATTTTACCAATCTCTTTATATATTTTATTGACATTTTATTGACATATATTTGAAATTGTGAAATGACTGTATATCAATCACTATTGTTTTTTTGTTGTATACAACAGGTTTTAACAGTTTTTAAGTCAGAATTAAATAATTTTACTGATAATCGCTATTTTCTAGTTACTCTTTTTATATATACATTTTTTTAATATATACATATGATTGTATCGATATACGTTGATATATAGCGTGGACACCACCTTAAGCAACACTCACCCCAAACAGGGAGTGCAGCGCTTCTCTTGTGGCACATTTGTTTAAATCGCTATGGGCTCCCCTAATGTAATTGGCGCCATATTAGCGTGCGTCCCCTGAGTGGGAGGCGAAGGGTCCGACACGTGGGGAGAGTTAGTCGGCATAACTTCCCCCTCGACAGAACCCTCTGGTGATAATTCTTTTATAGATAAAGACTGATCTTTACTGTTTAAGGTGAAATGAATACATTTAGTACACATTCTCCTATGGGGCTCCACCATGGCTTTCAAACATAATGAACAAGTAGATTCCTTTCTGTCAGACATGTTTAAACAGACTAGCAATGAGACTAGCAAGCTTGGAAAACACTTTGAATCAAGTTAACAAGAAATATAAAAAATGTTACTGTGCCTTTAAGAGAAACAAATTTTGACAAAATTTGAAATAACAGTGAAAAAAGGCAGTTACACTAACGAAATTTTTACAGTGTATGTAACAAGTTAGAAGACCATTGCACCCACTTGCAAATGGATGATTAACCCCTTAATACCAAAAACGGAATAATAAATGACAAAAACGTTTTTAAACACAGTCACAACAACTGCCACAGGTCTACTGTGGTTGTTACCCTCCTCAAACACGACTTTTGAAGCCTTTTGAGCCCTTCAGAGATTTCCTGTATCATGCAGAAGGAAGCTGAGTGTCTCAGTCTGTAATTCTAGCTGCGCAGAAAAGCGCTAAAATACTCCCCTCCCATCATATTACAACAGTGGAAAGCCTCAGGAAACTGTTTCTAGGCAAAAAAAAGAATTTATGCTTACCTGATAAATTACTTTCTACAACGGTGTGTCCGGTCCACAGCGTCATCCATAACTTGTGGGAATATTCTCTTCCCCAACAGGAAATGGCAAAGAGCACAGCAAAAGCTGTCCATATAGTCCCTCCTAGGCTCCGCCCACCCCAGTCATTCAACCGACCGACAGGAGAAAAAACAGGAGAAACTATAAGGTGCCGTGGTGACTGTAGTTAAAGAAAGAAATTCATCAAACCTGATTAAAAAACCAGGGCGGGCCGTGGACCGGACACACCGTTGGAGAAAGTAATTTATCAGGTAAGCATAAATTCTGTTTTCTCCAACATTGGTGTGTCCGGTCCACGGCGTCATCCATAACTTGTGGGAACCAATACCAAAGCTTTAGGACACGGATGAAGGGAGGGAGCCAATCAGGTTACCTAAACGGAAGGCATCACGGCTTGCAAAACCTTTCTCCCAAAAATAGCCTCCGAAGAAGCAAAAGTATCAAATTTGTAGAATTTGGCAAAAGTGTGCAGGGAAGACCAAGTCGCTGCCTTACAGATCTGTTCAACATAAGCCTCGTTCTTGAAGGCCCAAGTGGAAGCCACAGCCCTAGTAGAGTGAGCTGTGATGCGTTCAGGAGGCTGCCGTCCGGCAGTCTCGTAAGCCAATCGGATGATGCTTTTCAGCCAAAAGGAAAGAGAGGTAGCAGTAGCTTTTTGAACTCTCCTCTTGCCAGAATAAACGACAAACAGAGAAGACGCTTGTCTGAAATCCTTTGTTGCTTCTAAATAGATCTTTAAAGCACAAACTACATCTAAATTGTGTAACAAATGTTTCTTCTTTGAAACTGGATTCGGACACAAAGAAGGCACAACTATTTCCTGGTTAACATTCTTGTTGGAAACAACCTTTGGAAGGAAACCAGGTTTAGTACGCAAAACAAACTTATCTGAATGGAACACCAGATAGGGCGGATTACACTGCAAAGCAGATAACTCAGAAACTCTTCTAGCAGAAGAAATAGCAACCAAAAACAGAACTTTCCAAGATAACATCTTGATATCTATGGAATGTAGAGGTTCAAACGGAACCCCTTGAAGAACTGAAAGAACTAAATTCAGACTCCAGGGAGGAGTCAAAGGTCTGTAAACAGGCTTGATCTTGACCAAAGCCTGAACAAAAGCTTGAACATCAGGCACAGCTGCCAGTCGTTTGTGTAACAAGACAGATAAAGCAGAAATCTGTCCCTTTAGAGAACTTGCTGATAATCCCTTATCCAAACCTTCTTGAATTAAGGAAAGGATCCTAGGAATTTTGATCTTACTCCATGAGAATCCCTTGGATTCACACCAACAGATATATCTTTCCATATTTTATGGTAAATTTTTCTAGTTACAGGTTTTCTGGCTTGTACCAGAGTATCTATTACAGAATCCGAAAACCCACGCTTAGATAAAATCAAGCATTCAATTTCCAAGCCGTCAGCTGGAGGGAAACTAGATTTGGATGTTCGAATGGACCTTGTACTAGAAGATCCTGTCTCAAAGGTAGCTTCCATGGTGGAGCCGATGACATATTCACCAGGTCTGCATACCAAGTCCTGCGTGGCCACGCAGGAGCTATCAAGATCACCGAGGCCCTCTCCTGCTTGATCCTGGCTACCAGCCTGGGAATGAGAGGAAACGGTGGAAACACATAAGCTAGGTTGAAGGTCCAAGGCGCTACTAATGCATCCACTAGAGTCCCCTTGGGATCCCTGGATCTGGACCCGTAGCAAGGAACCTTGAAGTTCTGACGAGACGCCATCAGATCCATGTCTGGAATGCCCCATAATTGAGTCAACTGGGCAAATATCTCCGGGTGGAGTTCCCAATCTCCGGGTGGAGTTCCCACTCCCCCGGATGTAATGTCTGACTCAGATAATCCGCCTCCCAGTTTTCCACTCCTGGGATGTGGATCGCAGATAGGTGGCAGGAGTGATCCTCCGCCCATTTTATGATTTTGGTCACTTCTCTCATCGCCAGGGAACTCCTTGTTCCCCCCTGATGGTAGATGTAAGCAACAGTCGTCATGTTGTCTGATTGGAATCTTATGAATCTGGCCTTTGCTAGTTGAGGCCAAGTCCTGAGAGTATTGAATATCGCTCTCAGTTCCAGAATGTTTATCGGGAGAAGAGACTCTTCCGAGACCATAGTCCCTGAGCTTTCAGGGAGTCCCAGACCGCGCCCCAGCCCACTAGACTGGCGTCGGTTGTGACAATGACCCACTCTGGTCTGCAGAAGCTCATTCCCTGGGACAGGTGATCCTGGGTTAGCCACCAACGGAGTGAGTCTCTGGTCTTTTGATCTACTTGAATCACTGGAGACAAGTCTGTATAGTCCCCATTCCACTGTTTCAGCATGCACAGTTGTAATGGTCTTAGATGAATTCGCGCAAAAGGAACTATGTCCATTGCTGCAACCATCAACCCTACTACTTCCATGCACTGAGCTATGGAAGGTCGTGGAACAGAGTGAAGAACTTGACAAGCGTTTAGAAGTTTTGACTTTCTGACATCTGTCAGGAAAATCTTCATTTCTAAAGAATCTATTATTGTCCCCAAGAAAGGAACTCTTGTCGACGGAGACAGGGAACTTTTTTCTATGTTCACTTTCCATCCGTGAGATCTGAGAAAGGCCAGAACGATGTCTGTGTGAGCCTTTGCCTTTGAAAGAGACGACGCTTGTATCAGAATGTCGTCCAAGTAAGGTGCCACTGCAATGCCCCTTGGTCTTAGAACCGCTAGAAGGGACCGGAGTACCTTTGTGAAAATCCTTGAAGCAGTGGCTAGCCCGAATGGGAGAGCCACAAACTGGTAATGTTTGTCCAGAAAGGCGAACCTTAGGAACTGATGATGATCTTTGTGGATAGGAATATGTAGATACGCATCCTTTAGATCCACGGTAGTCATAAATTGACCCTCCTGGATTGTAGGTAAAATCGTTCGAATAGTTTCCATTTTGAACAATGGCACTCTGAGAAATTTGTTTAGGATCTTTAAATCCAGAATTGGTCTGAAAGTTCCCTCTTTTTTGGAACTACAAACAGATTTGAGTAAAACCCCATTCCTTGTTCCACGTTTGGAACTGGATGTATCACTCCCATTTTTAACAGGTCTTCTACACAATGTAAGAATGCCTGTTTCTTTATTTGGTTTGAAGATAAGTGAGACATGTGGAACCTTCCCCTTGGGGGTAGTTCCTTGAATTCCAGAAGATAACCCTGAGAAACTATTTCTAGTAGTGCCCAGGGATCCTGAACATCTCTTGCCCAAGCCTGAGCGAAGAGAGAGAGTCTGCCCCCTACTAGATCCGGTCCCGGATCGGGGGCTACTCCTTCATGCTGTCTTGGTAGCAGCAACAGGCTTCTTGGCCTGCTTACCCTTGTTCCAGCCTTGCATCGGTTTCCAAGCTGGTTTGGTTTGTGAAGCATTACCCTCTTGTCTAGAGGCTGCAGAGTTGGAGGCCGGTCCGTTCCTGAAATTGCGAAAGGAACGAAAATTAGACTTATTCTTGGCCTTGAAAGGCCTATCTTGTGGGAGGGCGTGGCCCTTACCCCCAGTGATGTCTGAGATAATCACTTTCAATTCTGGCCCAAAAAGGGTTTTACCCTTGAAAAGGATATTAAGCAATTTTGTCTTGGAAGATACATCCGCTGACCAAGAATTTAGCCATAGCGCTCTGCGCGCCACAATTGCAAACCCTGAATTTTTCGCCGCTAATCTAGCTAACTGCAAAGCGGCATCTAAAATAAAGGAATTAGCTAACTTAAGTGCGTGAATTCTGTCCATAACCTCCTCATACGGAGTCTCTCTACTAAGCGACTTTTCTAGTTCCTCGAACCAGAACCACGCTGCTGTAGTGACAGGAATAATGCACAAAATAGGTTGCGGGATGTAACCTTGCTGTACAAAAATCTTTTTAAGCAAACCCTCCAATTTTTTATCCATAGGATCTTTGAAAGCACAATTATCCTCAATAGGAATAGTAGTGCGCTTGGCTAGTGTAGAAACTGCCCCCTCGACCTTAGGGACTGTCTGCCATAAGTCCTTTCTGGGGTCGACCATAGGAAATAATTTCTTAAATATAGGAGGGGGGACAAAAGGTATGCCGAGTTTCTCCCACTCCTTATTCACTATGTCCGCCACCCGCTTGGGTATAGGAAAAGCGTCGGGGTGCACCGGAACCTCTAGGAACTTGTCCATCTTGCACAATTTTTCTGGAATGACCAGGTTGTCACAATCATCCAGAGTAGATAGCACCTCCTTAAGCAGTGCGCGGAGATGCTCTAATTTAAATTTAAATGTCACAACATCAGGTTCTGCCTGTTGAGAAATTCTACATGAATCAGAAATTTCCCCATCTGACAAAACCTCCCTCATGGCCACTTCAGATTGGTGTGAGGGTATGACAGAGCAATTATCATCAGCGCCCTCCTGCTCTACAGTGTTTAAAACAGAGCAATCGCGCTTTCTCTGAAATGCAGGCATTTTGGATAAAATATTTGCTATGGAGTTATCCATTACTGCCGTCAATTGTTGCATAGTAACAAGCATTGGCGCGCTAGAAGTACTAGGGGTCTCCTGCGTGGGCAAAACTGGTGTAGACACAGAAGGAGATGATGTAGAACTATGTCTACTCCCTTCATCTGATGAATCATCTTGGGCAACTTTACTATCTGTGGCAGTACTGTCCTTACTTTGTTTGGACGCTATGGCACAATTATCGCACAATTTTGAAGGGGGAGACACATTGGCTTCCATACATACAGAACATAGTTTATCTGAAGGCACAGACATGTTAAACAGGCTTAAACTTGTCAATAAAGTACAAAAACCGTTTTAAAACAAAACCGTTACTGTCTCTTTAAATTTTAAACAGGATACACTTTATTACTGAATATGTGAAAAACTATGAAGGAATTGTTCAAATTTAACCAAATTTTCTCCACAGTGACTTAAAGCATTCAAAGCATTGCACCCCAAATTTCAGACCTTTAACCCTTAAAATGAGGAAACCGGAGCCGGTTACAGTTTTAACCCCTCTACAGTCCCAGCTACAGCCTTTGCTGCGACTTTACCAAACCCAGGGGGGTATACGATACCAAATGAAGCCTTCTAGGAACCTTTTCAATTACTTTCAGACCCACACACATGCAGCTGCATGTCCTGCTCTCAAAAGTAACTGCGCAGTAATGGCGCGAAAATGAGGCTCTGCCTACTACAGAGAAGGCCCTTCCTGACTGGGAAGGTGTCTAAACCAGTGCCTGACGAAAAAAAACGTTCCCCAAAGTTTATAAAGTGTGAATTTCAACATCAAGCTGTATAAAATGCCCAAATAAAGCAATCAATCTAGCCCATAAAAGTGTCTACCAGTTTTATAGCCCATATTAAGCCCTTTATTCTGTTTGAGACTAAGAAAATGGCTTACCGGTCCCCATGAGGGGAAATGACAGCCTTCCAGCATTACACAGTCTTGTTAGAAATATGGCTAGTCATACCTTAAGCAGAAAAGTCTGCCAACTGTTTCCCCCAACTGAAGTTATCTCATCTCAACAGTCCTATGTGGAAACAGCAAACGATTTTAGTTACTGCTGCTAAAATCATATTCCTCTCACAAACAGAACTCTTCATCTTTTTCTGTTTCAGAGTAAATAGTACATACCAGCACTATTTTAAAATAACAAACTCTTGATAGTAGAATAAAAAACTACAACTAAACACCACATACTCTTCACCATCTCCGTGGAGATGCTGCTTGTTCAGCGGCAAAGAGAATGACTGGGGTGGGCGGAGCCTAGGAGGGACTATATGGACAGCTTTTGCTGTGCTCTTTGCCATTTCCTGTTGGGGAAGAGAATATTCCCACAAGTTATGGATGACGCCGTGAACCGGACACACCAATGTTGGAGAAATCAAGCCAGCCACGTGGAAAAAAACTAGGCCCCAATAAGTTTTGTCACCAAACATATATAAAAACGATTAACATGCCAGCAAACGTTTTATATTACATTTTTATAAGAGTATGTATCTCTGTAAATAAGCCTGATACCAGTCGCTATTAAATCACTGCATTTAGGCTTAACTTACATTAATCCGGTATCAGCAGCATTTTTCTAGCAAATTCCATCCCTAGAAATATGTTAACTGCACATACCTTATTGCAGGAAAACCTGCACGCCATTCCCCATCTGAAGTTACCTCACTCCTCAGAATATGTGAGAACGGCAGTGGATCTTAGTTACTTCTGCTAAGATCATAGAAATCACAGGCAGATTCTTCTTCTAATGCTGCCTGAGATGAAACAGTACACTCCGGTAGCATTTAAAAATAACAAACTTTTGATTGAAGTTAAAAAACTAACTATAATACACCACTCTCTTCTTACTACCTCCATCTTTGTTGAGAGTTGCAAGAGAATAACTGGATATGGCAGTGAGGGGAGGAGCTATATAGCAGCTCTGCTGTGGGTGATCCTCTTGCAACTTCCTGTTAGGAAGGAGAATATACCACAAGTAATGGATGATCCGTGGACTGGATACATTTAACAAGAGAAATATATATGTATATGCTGATATACATACACATATCAATACATAAATATTTATGTATATGCCGATATTCATACACATATCAGTACATAAATGTATATGTATATGCCGATATACATACACATATCAGTACATAAATATATATGTATATGCTGATATACATACACATATCAGTACATAAATATATATATGTATATGCCGATATACATACAAATATCAGTACATAAATATATATGTATATGCCGATATACAATCACATATCAGTACATAAATATATATGTATATGCCGATATACATACACATATCAGTACATAAATATATATGTATATGCCGATATTCATACACATATCAGTACATAAATATATATGTATATGCCGATATTCATACACATATCAGTACATAAATATATATGTATATGCCGATATACATACACATATCAGTACATAAATATATATGTATATGCCGATATACATACACATATCAGTACATAAATATATATGTATATGCCGATATACATACACATATCAGTACATAAATATATATGTATATGCTGATATACATACACATATCAGTACATAAATATATATGTATATGCCGATATACATACACATATCAGTACATAAATACACTGTGTGCAGAATTATTAGGCAAATGAGTATTTTGACCACATCATCCTCTTTATGCATGTTGTCTTACTCCAAGCTGTATAGGCTTGAAAGCCTACTACCAATTAAGCATATTAGGTGATGGGCATCTCTGTCATGAGAAGGGGTGTGGTCTAATGACATCAACACCCTATATCAGGTGTGCATAATTATTAGGCAACTTCTTTTCCTTTGGCAAAATGGGTCAAAAGAAGGACTTGACAGGCTCAGAAAAGTCAAAAATAGTGAGATATCTTGCAGAGGGATGCAGCACTCTTAAAATTGCAAAGCTTCTGAAGCGTGATCATCGAACAATCAAGCGTTTCATTCAAAATAGTCAACAGGGTCGCAAGAAGCGTGTGGAAAAACCAAGGCGCAAAATAACTGCCCATGAACTGAGAAAAGTCAAGCGTGCAGCTGCCAAGATGCCACTTGCCACCAGTTTGGCCATATTTCAGAGCTGCAACATCACTGGAGTGCCCAAAAGCACAAGGTGTGCAATACTCAGAGACATGGCCAAGGTAAGAAAGGCTGAAAGACGGCCACCACTGAACAAGACACACAAGCTGAAACGTCAAGACTAGGCCAAGAAATATCTCAAGACTGATTTTTCTAAGGTTTTATGGACTGATGAAATGAGAGTGAGTCTTGATGGGCCAGATGGATGGGCCCGTGGCTGGATTGGTAAAGGGCAGAGAGCTCCAGTCTGACTCAGACGCCAGCAAGGTGGAGGTGGAGTACTGGTTTGGGCTGGTATCATCAAAGATGAGCTTGTGGGGCCTTTTCGGGTTGAGGATGGAGTCAAGCTCAACTCCCAGTCTTACTGACAGTTTCTGGAAGACACCTTCTTCAAGCAGTGGTACAGGAAGAAGTCTGCATCCTACAAGAAAAACATGATTTTCATGCAGGACAATGCTCCATCACACGCGTCCAAGTACTCCACAGCGTGGCTGGCAAGAAAGGGTATAAAAGAAGAAAATCTAATGACATGGCCTCCTTGTTCACCTGATCTGAACCCCATTGAGAACCTGTGGTCCATCATCAAATGTGAGATTTACAAGGAGGGAAAACAGTACACCTCTCTGAACAGTGTCTGGGAGGCTGTGGTTGCTGCTGCACGCAATGTTGATGGTGAACAGATCAAAACACTGACAGAATCCATGGATGGCAGGCTTTTGAGTGTCCTTGCAAAGAAAGGTGGCTATATTGGTCACTGATTTGTTTTTGTTTTGTTTTTGAATGTCAGAAATGTATATTTGTGAATGTTGAGATGTTATATTGGTTTCACTGGTAAAAATAAATAATTGAAATGGGTATATATTTGTTTTTTGTTAAGTTGCCTAATAATTATGCACAGTAATAGTCACCTGCACACACAGATATCCCCCTAAAATAGCTATAACTAAAAACAAACTAAAAACTACTTCCAAAACTATTCAGCTTTGATATTAATGAGTTTTTTGGGTTCATTGAGAACATGGTTGTTGTTCAATAATAAAATTAATCCTCAAAAATACAACTTGCCTAATAATTCTGCACTCCCTGTATATATGTATATGCCGATATACATACACATATCAGTACATAAATATATATGTATATGCCGATATAAATACAAATATCAGTACATAAATATATATGTATATGCCGATATACATACACATATCAGTACATAAATATATATGTATATGCCGATATACATACACATATCAGTACATAAATATATATGTATATGCCGATATTCATACACATATCAGTACATAAATATATATGTATATGCCGATATTCATACACATATCAGTACATAAATATATATGTATATGCCGATATTCATACACATATCAATACATAAATATATATGTATATGCCGATATACATACACATATCAGTACATAAATATATATGTATATGCCGATATACATACACATATCAGTACATAAATATATATGTACATGCCAATATACATACACATATCAGTACATAAATATATATGTATATGCCGATATACATACACATATCAGTACATACATATATATGTATATGCCGATATACATACACATATCAGTACATAAATATATATGTATATGCCGATATACATACACATATCAGTACATAAATATATATGTATATGCCGATATACATACACATATCAGTACATATATATATATATATATATATATATACCGATATTCATACACATATCAGTACATAAATATATATGTATATGCCGATATACAAACACATATCAGTACATAAATATATATGTATATGCCGATATACATACACATATCAGTACATAAATATATATGTATATGCCGATATACATACACATATCAGTACATAAATATATATGTATATGTCGATATACATACACATATCAGTACATAAATATATATGTATATGCCGATATACATACACATATCAGTACATAAATATATATATGTATATGTCGATATACATACACATATCAGTACATAAATATATATGTATATGCCGATATACATACACATATCAGTACATAAATATATATGTATATGCCGATATACATACACATATCAGTACATAAATATATATGTATATGTCGATATACATACACATATCAGTACATAAATATATATATGTATATGCCGATATACATACACATATCAGTACATAAATATATATATATGTATATGCCGATATACATACACATATCAATACATAAATATATATGTATATGTCGATATACATACACATATCAGTACATAAATATATATGTATATGTCGATATACATACACATATCAGTACATAAATATATATGTATATGTCGATATACATACACATATCAGTACATAAATATATATGTATATGTCGATATACATACACATATCAGTACATAAATATATATGTATATGCCGATATACAAACACATATCAGTACATAAATATATATGAATATGATTTGCTGCGTTGGGTTCTCATGGAGCCTAAGGAAGCGCGCTCTAGTATTACCAAGTTGAGCGCAAATATCTCTTTTTGCGAAAGCAATATTTTGCGCTCAACTTGGAATCTAGCCCATAGCATCTTGCAAATCTACAAAGAAAGAGGTTCTGCTTATGTAAAAATGATACATGTTGCTACACATGCAACAAACAGCTTCTAGAGATTTGCATATAATAATACTGTAACTGAAGTACATCAGCGCAAATAGCATTCCAAAGAGCATAACATTTACAGTATATAAAATGCAGACTGTTTACATCCCCTGGTAAAGATGGGAGTACAGTGCTTAACTGACTAACAAAGAAGGATAGTTATAATAAATTATAATGGCACCATATGTCATTATGTTCAGTAAAATAGATAATTGCACCTATTATAGTAAATTGTGTACACTATAGATCACATAAGAATGTCCTGAGGTGCACAGCTGCCTAAAGGTTATCAAATCTGAACAGCATGCAGTTTAATAAGAGTACAAAACTCAATAATTGTCATAGCCTTTCTAGCTATTCTCATACTCAGTAGGTACAGTGAGTAGTTTCTCACACACAGTACTTACGTCCTTAAAGGAAGTCAAAAGGGTGTGGCTAAATCACATGCACAATCTGAGGTAAATACCTCTCACAGAGTGCAATGATCTCACATAATAGAACAAGCTTGTAAAGGGAGGGTTATCAGGAAATGATTCCTCTAATGTGCATGTTTTTAGTGGAGACAGTAATTTTGTCATCTAGTGCATAATGGCAGAGTATGTAGCGATACAAGAGATACACAAACAATAAAACTGGTAGATAAAATTCTACACTAAGCTTAAGAAAATTTCTATGACACATTATTCAGACATCCCAACTCTCCCTGAAGTTCAGGGAGTCTCTCTCATTGTAATAGCGGCTCCCTGACACCTGCAAATGAAATGCAATCACCCTAAAACTACAAGTACCATGATCCGTCGCCCAAATCCGGAAACTGTTTTTTTAAGGAATGCCTTTAGTTGCTGTGACGTCATCAAGCAGGAAGGCATTGTCACAGCAAGTCTGTCTTTACTTTCAGCGTATTGCATGTCTGCCATCTTCACTCCTGCTGTTTGGAGGCGGCAATAAGGCTCTTTGGGGGGGGGGGGGAGAATCAGCAGCAGGCAACATCAGCTGCAGGATAGGCTGAGTGAGAACTGAGAATGAGGGCAAAGAGAGTGTGCCCCTGTCAGCTGTCAACTCCTTATCAAACTGACTCTACTGTGAGTACAAAACATAATTACAAATAGCCTCTCAAATTCAAAATAACACATGCTCCCAGACACAAAATCCGAAAGTCATATAGGGACAACTATACCGAGTACTTCACAAGTTGTGATACTAGGGAACCCTCAAAGTATGCATCAGTAACCAAAAAGCCCCCACTAATTTTAATAAAACATAAATACTACTTTATTTACTGCATGTAATTAAACTTTGTATTCTAAAATATTTTACTTTTTTTAATGTGAGTTTACTTTTTTTAATGTGAGTTTAGTGGGAAGCTACTTTAATGATAATTCTCTATCTTATTTAGGGTTTCCAGGTGTCCGGTATATAACTGGGGGTGGGGTGGGAAACAGCACAGTAGCCTGTGAAGTCACCTCCCTGAAATGGGTTTCTGCAGGTTGGGATGTCTGCATTATTACATGCTCCCAGGTTTCATAATCTAGCCCAAGCATCTCACTGGCAGCTCCTTTGTAAGGAGAAAAGCTTAGAAAAATGAATTAGTCATTAAAGGGACATTGAGTTTACTTTTTTTAATGTGAGTTTAGTGGGAAGCTACTTTAATGATACGTCTCTATCTTATTTAGGGTTTCCAGGTGTCCGGTATATAACTGGGGGTGGGGTGGGAAACAGCACAGTAGCCGGTGAAGTAACCTCCCTGAAATGGGTTTCTGCAGGTTGGGATGTCTGCATTATTACATGCTCCCAGGTTTCATAATCTAGCCCAAGCATCTCACTGGCAGCTCCTTTGTAAGGAGAAAAGCTTAGAAAAATGAATTAGTCATTAAAGGGACATTAAACCCCAATTTTTTCTTTCATGATTCAGACAGAGAAAACAAATTTAAACATTCCAATTTACATCTATTATCTAATTAGCTTCTTTCTTTAGATATCCTTTTTTGAAGGGAAAAAAAATTGTTGGGTTTGATGTTCCTTTAAGTAGCTTTTGGAAAATACAGCCCTATAATTTCCAGAGCTAAATTCTGCCTAGTAACAGCCCCTTAATGGATAGTAAAGCCTGGGAAGCTGAGGGGGCGGGGCTACCATGGTAGACAAGACAGTCTGGTGTGTGTGGGGGTATCTTTTGCCTCCTCCTAGTGACCAAGAGGAAAAATCCCACATGTGATCGCTTGTGGACTCTCACCATCTGATGAATAAAATAAGGCAGTATATACTAAGAGAATAACCATGATTAGCCTTGGATTGGCTCCTCCAAATAAAGTAAGTGATGGGTGGGAGTTTGATTATTAAAAAAACGTAATTTATGCTTACCTGATAAATTCCTTTCTTCTGTTGTGTGATCAGTCCACGGGTCATCATTACTTCTGGGATATAACTCCTCCCCAACAGGAAATGCAAGAGGATTCACCCAGCAGAGCTGCATATAGCTCCTCCCCTCTACGTCACTCCCAGTCATTCGACCAAGAATCAACGAGAAAGGAGAAACCAAGGGTGAAGTGGTGACTGGAGTATAATTTAAAAAAAAAAATATTTACCTGCCTTAAAAAACAGGGCGGGCCGTGGACTGATCACACAACAGAAGAAAGGAATTTATCAGGTAAGCATAAATTACGTTTTCTTCTGTTATGTGTGATCAGTCCACGGGTCATCATTACTTCTGGGATACCAATACCAAAGCAAAAGTACACGGATGACGGGAGGGCTAGGCAGGCTCATTATACAGAAGGAACCACTGCCTGAAGAACCTTTCTCCCAAAAATAGCCTCCGAAGAAGCAAAAGTGTCAAATTTGTAAAATTTGGAAAAAGTATGAAGCGAAGACCAAGTTGCAGCCTTGCAAATCTGTTCAACAGAGGCCTCATTCTTAAAGGCCCAAGTGGAAGCCACAGCTCTAGTAGAATGAGCTGTAATTCTTTCAGGAGACTGCTGTCCAGCAGTCTCATAGGCTAAATGAATTATGCTACGAAGCCAGAAGGAGAGAGAGGTAGCCGAAGCCTTATGACCTCTCCTCTGACCAGAGTACACGACAAACAGGGAAGACGTTTGTCGAAAATCCTTAGTCGCCTGCAAGTAGAACTTGAGGGCACGAACTACATCCAGATTGTGTAGAAGACGTTCCTTCTTTGAAGAAGGATTCGGACACAGGGAAGGAACCACGATCTCTTGATTGATGTTCCTGTTAGTGACTACCTTAGGTAAGAACCCAGGTTTAGTACGCAGAACTACCTTATCTGAATGAAAAATCAAATAAGGAGAATCACAATGTAAAGCTGATAACTCAGAGACTCTCCGAGCCGAAGAAATAGCCATTAAAAATAACACTTTCCAAGATAACAACTTTATATCAATGGAATGAAGGGGTTCAAACGGAACTCCTTGTAGAACGTTAAGAACAAGGTTTAAACTCCATGGCGGAGCAACAGTTTTAAACACAGGCTTGATTCTAGCTAAAGCCTGACAAAAGGCCTGGACGTCTGGATTTTCTGACAGACGCCTGTGCAACAAGATGGACAGAGCTGAGATCTGTCCCTTTAATGAACTAGCCGATAAACCCTTTTCTAAACCTTCTTGTAGAAAGGACAATATCCTAGGAATCCTAACCTTACTCCAGGAGTAACCTTTGGATTCGCACCAGTATAGGTATTTACGCCATATCTTATGGTAAATCCTTCTGGTAACAGGCTTCCTAGCCTGTATCAGGGTATCAATAACCGACTCAGAAAAACCACGTTTTGATAAAATCAAGCGTTCAATTTCCAAGCAGTCAGCTTCAGAGAAGTTAGATTTTGATGTTTGAATGGACCCTGTATCAGAAGGTCCTGTCTTAGAGGTAGAGACCAAGGCGGACAGGATGACATGTCCACTAGATCTGCATACCAAGTCCTGCGTGGCCATGCAGGCGCTATTAGAACCACTGATGCTCTCTCCTGTTTGATTTTGGCAATCAATCGAGGAAGCAGCGGGAAGGGTGGAAACACATAAGCCATCCCGAAGTTCCAAGGTGCTGTCAAAGCATCTATCAGAACCGCTCCCGGATCCCTGGATCTGGACCCGTAGCGAGGAAGTTTGGCGTTCTGGCGAGACGCCATGAGATCTATCTCTGGTTTGCCCCAACGTCGAAGTATTTGGGCAAAGACCTCCGGATGAAGTTCCCACTCCCCCGGATGAAAAGTCTGGCGACTCAAGAAATCCGCCTCCCAGTTCTCCACTCCCGGGATGTGGATTGCTGACAGGTGGCAAGAGTGAGACTCTGCCCAGCGAATTATCTTTGATACTTCCATCATTGCTAGGGAGCTTCTTGTCCCTCCTTGATGGTTGATGTAAGCTACAGTCGTGATGTTGTCCGACTGAAACCTGATGAACCCCCGAGTTTTTAACTGGGGCCAAGCCAGAAGGGCATTGAGAACTGCTCTCAATTCCAGAATGTTTATTGGTAGGAGACTTTCCTCCTGATTCCATTGTCCCTGAGCCTTCAGAGAATTCCAGACAGCGCCCCAACCTAGTAGGCTGGCGTCTGTTGTTACAATTGTCCAGTCCGGCCTGCTGAATGGCATCCCCCTGGACAGATGTGGCCGAGAAAGCCACCATAGAAGAGAGTTTCTGGTCTCTTGATCCAGATTCAGAGTAGGGGACAAGTCTGAGTAATCCCCATTCCACTGACTCAGCATGCACAATTGCAGCGGTCTGAGATGTAGACGTGCAAAGGGTACTATGTCCATTGCTGCTACCATTAAGCCGATCACCTCCATGCATTGAGCTACTGACGGGAGTTGAATGGAATGAAGGACACGGCATGCATTTAGAAGCTTTGTTAATCTGTCTTCTGTCAGATAAATCTTCATTTCTACAGAATCTATAAGAGTCCCCAAGAATGGAACTCTTGTGAGAGGAAAGAGAGAACTCTTCTTTTCGTTCACTTTCCATCCATGCGACCTTAGAAATGCCAGAACTAACTCTGTATGAGACTTGGCAGTTTGAAAGCTTGAAGCTTGTATCAGAATGTCGTCTAGGTACGGAGCTACCGAAATTCCTTGCGGTCTTAGTACCGCCAGAAGGGCACCCAGAACCTTTGTGAAGATTCTTGGAGCCGTAGCCAATCCGAATGGAAGAGCTACAAACTGGTAATGCCTGTCTAAGAAGGCAAACCTTAGATACCGGTAATGATCTTTGTGAATCGGTATGTGAAGGTAAGCATCCTTTAAATCCACTGTGGTCATGTACTGACCCTTTTGGATCATGGGTAAGATTGTCCGAATAGTTTCCATTTTGAACGATGGAACTCTTAGGAATTTGTTTAGGATCTTTAAATCCAAGATTGGCCTGAAAGTTCCCTCTTTTTTGGGAACCACAAACAGGTTTGAGTAAAACCCTTGTCCTTGTTCCGACCGCGGAACCGGATGGATCACTCCCATTAATAACAGATCTTGTACACAGCGTAGAAACGCTTCTTTCTTTATCTGGTTTGTTGACAACCTTGACAGATGAAATCTCCCTCTTGGGGGAGAGAATTTGAAGTCTAGAAGGTATCCCTGAGATATGATCTCTAGCGCCCAGGGATCCTGAACATCTCTTGCCCAAGCCTGGGCGAAGAGAGAGAGTCTGCCCCCCACTAGATCCGGTCCCGGATCGGGGGCCCTCGATTCATGCTGTCTTAGGGGCAGCAGCAGGTTTCCTGGCCTGCTTGCCCTTGTTCCAGGACTGGTTAGGTTTCCAGCCTTGTCTGTAACGAGCAACGGCTCCTTCCTGTTTTGGTGCAGTGGAAGTTGGTGCTGCTCCTGCTTTGAAATTCCGAAAGAGACGAAAATTAGACTGTCTAGCCTTAGCTTTGGCTTTGTCTTGAGGCAGGGCGTGGCCCTTACCTCCTGTAATGTCAGCGATAATTTCTTTCAAACCGGGCCCAAATAAAGTTTGCCCTTTGAAAGGTATATTAAGTAATTTGGACTTAGAAGTTACATCAGCTGACCAGGATTTTAGCCACAGCGCCCTACGTGCCTGAATGGCGAATCCTGAGTTCTTAGCCGTAAGTTTGGTTAAATGTACTACGGCCTCCGAAATGAATGAATTAGCTAGTTTAAGGACTCTAAGCCTGTCCGTAATGTCGTCCAGCGTAGCTGAACTAAGGTTCTCTTCCAGAGACTCCATCCAAAATGCTGCCGCAGCCGTAATCGGCGCGATGCATGCAAGGGGTTGCAATATAAAACCTTGTTGAACAAACATTTTCTTAAGGTAACCCTCTAATTTTTTATCCATTGGATCTGAAAAAGCACAGCTATCCTCCACCGGGATAGTGGTACGCTTAGCTAAAGTAGAAACTGCTCCCTCCACCTTAGGGACCGTTTGCCATAAGTCCCGTGTGGTGGCGTCTATTGGAAACATCTTTCTAAATATTGGAGGGGGTGAGAACGGCACACCGGGTCTATCCCACTCCTTAGTAACAATTTCAGTTAGTCTCTTAGGTATAGGAAAAACGTCAGTACTCGCCGGTACCGCAAAGTATTTATCCAACCTACACAATTTCTCTGGTATTGCAACTTCTCATCAATTCCATTCAGAAAATAAAAACTGCTACATACCTCAATGCAGATTCATCTGCCCGCTGTCCCCTGATCTGAAGCTTTTACCTCCCTCAGATGGCCGAGAAACAGCAATATGATCTTAACTACTCCGGTTAAAATCATAGTAAAAAACTCTGGTAGATTCTTCTTCAAACTCTGCCAGAGAGGCAATAACACGCTCCGGTGCTATTGTAAAATAACAAACTTTTGATTGAAGTTATAAAAACTAAGTATAATCACCATAGTCCTCTCACACATCCTATCTAGTCGTTGGGTGCAAGAGAATGACTGGGAGTGACGTAGAGGGGAGGAGCTATATGCAGCTCTGCTGGGTGAATCCTCTTGCATTTCCTGTTGGGGAGGAGTTATATCCCAGAAGTAATGATGACCCGTGGACTGATCACACATAACAGAAGAAACAATAGAAACAAAAAAACTATGTTTAAAAATATTTAGACTTGGCTAATGTTATTTTACAGCACGAGAACAGAAATATCTTGTAATCACGACGCGTTTCAGTCCCATTAATGGTCTGAATTAGAGAAGCTATTGAGCTGCTCCTCATGTAAGTGGCAGCAATCTCTCCCATATATTATGTTCATAAATAAATTGTAAGCCTGCATAGCCATGTCCCAGGATACTACTTATCTTCCAACAGTGATCTCTGAAATGCAGTTATAGATTTGCCTATAAGCAACATTTAATTTGTACAGTGTATTATCAAGCAGAAAAAAAGTATATTCTGATAACAAAATCAAAACTTTAACCACAAAGATAACACAACAATTCTGTAAGATGTTTTACTTAATTCAAAAGATTAAAAGTGGAAAAAAAAAATCTAATCAAAAGAGATAATTTTCATTGAAAATCTACAGTATCACCTAAGAGAATATCTTGGGCACGGCAGGGCATAGAGAGTATGATTAAGCCCTATGTATAAAGACACTATTATTTGCAAGGTAAGATCAGTCTGCAGACTTAATGATGTAGTTAGGAAATCAGAATAACTGAAACTTCTATTTAGATAAGATAATGCAGACAGATATGAAGTATAGATGAATATAACATTACTGCACAAGAACTCTTAACTTAGCGGGGATCCGAAAATACCTCTGCCTTAAAACAGACAAGGAAGGTTTAAAGTGAAGGTCCATTTTGATTAATTAGTGCCCGGTTTTTAATAAACCTATTAAAAACAAGGGCACTTTAATTCATCAAAATTGACATTTCACTGTTTTCTTAAAAAACTTACCTTTTAATCCTGAATGCCTCTCCAGCGATTCCCTCTGCCATCGGAAGCCTCTGCAGATGTCAGAAATGACGAATCAGGCTTCCTACAATCACAGCTTCCCCCAGGGGGGTTCTTGGCCTGATGCAACACTGTGATTGGAGGAAGACGGATTCATCATTTTGGACCCGCAAAGACGGTTTGCGACAGGCGGAGGAAGTGCTGGAGCGGCTGCCAGGATTAAAAGGTAAGTTTTTGAAGAAAACAAGTGAAATGTCAAATTTGATAAATTAAAGTGCACATCAAAATGGACCTTCACTTTAATCATTCTGAGTGAGCTGGGTCAGCAGAGATATGAAAATTCTCAGATCTCAGCCTACTAAGAGCTTAAATGTATAAAACATGAGTCAAAACTAATCGGAGCATGTGATCACATTTCAGTGCACCACACCTGCTTTCTACGACACAAACTGAGTAACTGGTGGCACAATAAGTGCCACTGTTGGGACGTTGAGACAAAATATTTGAATGTGGCTGTACTGGACACAATACATAATGCTCTGACTTTTATTTAAATAAATTTTTCCTAAGTATAAATGTAAAAATACAAATAAATGCCAAAAAAAAAAAAATTTAATACAACTAAAAGGCACATTTCAATGTTAACGATTATGTCCCTTTAAAGCTGTTGATTCTTGACCTGTAATTAAAGGGACAGCAAACACCTTTACATTTTTACATATAATCTTTAGCTAAGCAAAATGAAACAGCTCCTCTCTTTTTAGTCTCCCTAAGTGTAATAGGACAACCAGACGTGGACCCCTTGCTTATTGTGCCTAGAGGGATATAGCTGCACCTTCACTGATGAGGCCCATATAGTCCGAAAAGTAAGTCTGGGGTTAGCCGTACAAAACCTTTGTGCAGATGAGAATTGCCTGGTATTTCAGGGCTGGGCTGTCTTTTTGGTTGGGGTCAGACTGATACAGGAAAGTTTTCTTCTGTGAATATCACAGATTGGGCAGAAAGAGGCTGCACCCTGAGTGGGGACCAATTGAGAAACTGTACTACTCAAATTAATAGTTAAAATGACAAACCTAAGCCTTTTCTCCTCCTTAATTACCCAAAAAACAATACAGAAGGTGTTAAACTGCATAATTTACAGTCAAAATAACATATTGCAACGCTGAAAGTTATAATTGCAAGCTCAGTATGAATAATACATTTCAGCAAACATTGTGAACTCCACAGATCACTTTTTTCCCACCAAAAGAAGGAAGGGAACATAAGAGACCATGAGAGGTCATATCACCCATGCCATTAAAATAAAGGGAAGCACATTCCTAGGCTGAGGAGGTGAAGACCAATGCATTGAGTGCATGGGTGCTAACCTTTATAAGAAAAACATAATTCATTCTTATCTGACAAATGAATCTGCTGATGAGAGCCCAGGATTCCTTACTGTTGGTAATTCCTCATCTGGCCAACAGGAAGAGGCAAAGACACCCTACAACAAAGCTTTAATATCCCTCCTACTTCCATGACCCTCCCAGTATTTTGTATATATCTGAGAAGAGGAGGAAGAATTAAAAAGGCTATTAGAGTAAAGCGATGCAAACTAGAGCTACCACAATTAAGAAAAAAAAAACAGGTTTGTGGACTCTCGCCAACAAGAAAGGAATGAAATTATCAGGTAAGAATTAATTATGGTTTTATTTGTAAGTTGGGGAGAGTCCACAATTATTTACTGCTGGGAACTAACACACAAGCTGTGGAGTTCTCAAGGAAATCAGGCGGTAAAACCTGCATCTATTTACAAGGAACCCCCGTAGGACCTTACTGCACAAAGCAAACACATACATTTATACAAATCTGAGAAAGTGAACAAAAAACAGCAAGTTGCAGCCTTGGGATGTATTAAACCAAAGTCTCAATCTAGAAACCCAGGATAAAGAGACAGAACGTGAAAATAGGCTGAATTTAGAAAGGCCTCACCTACAAATAAAACTTATAAATCAAACTCTGCAAACCTAAGATCAAAAAATGACCTTCTGTGTAGATGCCTGCCAGAAAAGAGAAAAAAAAATATCTAGAAGACTGACGATAAGTCTTTGTGGAATGCAAATAGAAGTTCAGAGCCTTTTCTCCTGGAGAGATATCAATATTGGGGATCAGGAGAAAAAAGAAAATGACAACTCCAATATTCTCATAGCGAAGGAGATAATAAATAAAAATCAAACCTAAATATTGCTGATAAGTAGATATCACAACAACCCTCAGCTCTACAAGCCGGTACCGACGGAACAACACAGAAAGCGCCAAGATATGACCCATTATGCTGCTCGATAATCTCTTATCTAGGCCTTTCAGCAAAATTGTAAGATACTTGGAATTTAAACAGAATATCATAAATAAAATCGATCACCTCTATTTTCACCTGCTCCTATAAACGAGGCAAAGAAAAACTAGGAGTGTCAGGGAAGTAGGAGGGATAGTAAAGCTGTGGTGCAAGGTGTCTGTCTCCTCCCGGTGTCAAGGTGATGAATTTCAAACATTAAGGAATTGTGGACTCTCACAAACTTAGAAAGCAATGATGAGCTTAATCAACATATATACTTAGTAATACAAATGAACAAATGTTATACTTAATTATTAACATTTTTTATTAATAACCTTTTTTTTATGTAAAGCTGTGTGTGCACTGTATTGAATTAATAGATATTTAATTATGTATTTTAACACTGAATAATGTGTTTTAGAGACTGTGGGTTGAGCTTTTTTTATTTAAACGAGGAAAGATAGATTTTGGCACAGGTAATGAGCCAGTAAGTGTATCCCTAAGCAGTGAAATGAAATAAAACCAATAGCAATTAGCTGTGTGTTGCCTGCACGTTACTGTATTATGCTATGAGTCACATAGCTAGTGGGTTCCTGCGGACTAAGGGACACAAAACATTTCCAGAGTTCACAGATTCATTAGGCAGAGAAAGCTTTGAGAACAAAGTACAGAGCTTTGCCAAGTACAATCAGATAATTAGGCAAGATGTTCAATGCTCGCACACTTCAATACAGTTTTAAAAGGGAACACATGCATCACAAAGCAACATTTGGTGGAGTTCACCTGAGGTTGAAGATTTAGTGCAAAAAGAATTAATCAAACAATAAAATGGGTAATTTACCTGCAATATAAAATGGGCAATCTCCAATAAGGAAAAACTGAAGACATTAAAGGTTCTAAGTGGAGCCTTATTTACAGCCAGCCCCCATAAAATGAGTTTAAATAATGGTCACAATATATTTTAAGGTAGAAATCTTCCTATAATAATTCTCTTTTCCTCTAATTTATTATATGTAGCAGTGCACTGTTTTACATAAGTGTTTCTTATATCTGAGCTAGTTATTCTGTAAGATTTTGCTTTGTCTACGTCACAGGTCTAATACAACAACAAAGGCACAGAAGAGAAGGAAATAACATTTCATATTCTGATGTGTTATAGTATTTTATTATTGCACTATTGCTTGCATATGGCTATGCGTTTCTCTCCTGTAAAATGGATTAAATACATAGTTAAAATCAGCTCCAGAGCAGTAATGCACTATTGGGAGCTAGCTGAACAAATAAAGTAAGCCAATGACAAGGCATACATGTGTAGCCACCAATCACCAGCTAGCTCCCAATAGTGCATTGCTGATAAGCCTACCAAGGTATGCTTTTGAACAAAAGATATCAAGAGAAGCAAATTTGATAATAGAAGTAAATTATGCTTACCTGATCATTTTCTTTTCTTCAGATGGAAAGAGTCAACAGCTGAATTCATTACTTTTGGGAATTGGGAATTCAGATCCTGGCCACCAGGAGGAGGTAAAGACACCCCAGTCAAAGGCTTAAATACTCCTCCCACTCCCCTCATCCCCCAGTCATTCTGCCGAGGAACAAGGAACAATAGAAGAAATACCAGGGTGAAAAGATGCCAGAAGAACAAAAATAAGATGCCCCATAGAAAAAATACGGGCGGGGAGCTTTTGACTCTTTCCATCTGAAGAAAACAAAATTATCAGGTAAGCATAATTTAAGTTATTCTTCATAAATGGAAAGAGTCCATAGCTGCATTCATTACTTTTGGGAAACAATACCCAAGCTATAGAGGATGCTGAATGCAAAAATGGGAGGGTACAAGAGGCCGCCCATTCTGAGGGCACCAGGACTGAAAACCCCTACCCAACAAAATCCCCCTACATCCGAAGCCGAAAAAAACTTTGAAAAAAATAAGAAAAAGCACAAGGACACTAACCCGCAGATAGTCCAAAGTCTTGCTAGAAACCGCAGGAACTAGACTCGACTGAATCAACAGCCTCCAAGAGACACTGTCCCCAGCAGTCGGTCTCCAAACAACACACCCCTTACTAAAGAGGCACAGAGAAAAATCCCCCTCAAGGGACTCAAGGCGCTGCTCATTTTATCAACCTCGAAAGGAAGAAAGGCTGAGTGGACCTCGCCGGGGATTGAACTCGCAACCCTCGGTTTGCTAGAGTGCAGAGTAGCCACAGTGCATTAGTATGCTTAGCTTACTTCCAGCTAGCATAAGGAACACCGGAAAAAAACACCTAAAAAGGGTACAACGAGTCCTAAATAAAAACAAAGCAAAAACCTGAGAAACCGGGTCAGGCTAACAGAGACCCAACCAGTCTCATAGAAAAAAGGGGAGGCAACGCCCAAACCCCAGAAATACAGAAACCACGGATATGGCCGGGAGTCTGAAACAGAGGGAGGATCTTCCCCTAACACAGTGCAACCACACTCTAGAAAGCAACTGAAGACGAAGATCCCCAAGTCGCAAAAAGGTAGCTCAGAATACCGAAATATTCAGAACAAAACCTTCATGCAGCAAGTTCAGATAGGTCTGACGAACAACACCTGAAGCAAAAACACTGCACGCTGCAGTTATCTAAAAATGACTTGCAGGGCATGTAGAAAGCAGCTGAAGATAGGATCCTTCAGATTGCAAAGTATCCACTAACCAGCGGATAACTATCTAAGAGGCGCCAGTTTTTCCTACAAATCTTGAATGGGGAGAAAGGAGAAGCCTCAAAAAGGCTTACTGTACCTCAAATGCTCAGAGGGCGAAATAGCAGAGCAACAGATCTCAGATCCTGCTCCAACACCAGACCAGCCCAAGTGAGACATGTCTGATAGACAGGGGGACAGAAAGAGCCCAAACACAAGCCCCCAGGGAATGGAAAGAAAAAAGGGGGACTCACCCACCCCAACAGAGCTCGGGTGCCAACACAATCCGCTCCTCCAAAATAAGGCACTCCCAAGGAGAACCCCCTAGGACCTGGAACAGAGAAAAGTGCAATAGATCTGTAGGAAGACCTTTCACAACTATCTTAGAAAGTCTCTAAGTAGAGAGATCAATTTCCAACAGGTGGAACAGAGCCCACAGATCAGCAGGTGCTGCCCCTTACAGAAATAAGCCACCTGATCCAGCCTCCTACCCACCGGGCAGGACAAAGACCCCAACTCATAAGGAAGCTAAACTATCTATCCCCTCCAAAGGGAAGGGCACAGATAAGAAAAGTGTACAGTTCCACAAGATATGAAGCCATAATCTGATCAAAACACAGACCGAATGAAAATCATCCAGACACCACTGTTGACCCAACAAAGAAAAAAACTCCCCATACAGGAGCCCAGTCAGGCCTTAAAGTTTATAACCAGTACCCGAAGGTGGATTTGAACTCTAGCCTACCTGCTTGCAAGCCCAATGAGCTAGCCCCTATGTGGCAACATAGGGTCCCTGGAAAAAAACTGGGTCGTCCCGAACCAGTCCACCTGATCATAAGTCTCCAGACATTCAAGAAGGATCCAAGACAAGAACTCTGGACCCGGAACCCAGAGTCGCCCTAGAACGAACGACACCTCGCAGGGAATTAGAACCGGGAAACTCGGAGAACGTGTACATTACTCACTCATAATTCCCAGCCCAAAGGAAAGAGAACACCCTTAGCCGGAGGTCAACATCCCCCAGCAAGGTACTAGGCCGCAACAAAGTCACGCAATTTCTCTAGAGCCCAAAGGCCCCAAGGGCAACACTAAGGGAAATGAAAACGAGAACAGAGTCACCCGAAAGAGAATAGAAAGATAGGCTAGTCCCCATAATCATTTCAGATTAACGTTCCAGAGAACAACACCCAAGGGAGAAGAATGCAAAGCATCCTGAACCCAGGCAGAAAAACATCCCCTAAGCAAAAAGCTTAAAAAGGGACAACACCTCCTATTGTCCCTGATATGGAGAAAACTAACTCCCGAAGAAAGACAGAGCCTCATGGCCTTCACTTCATAATTAAGTCAGAAAAAACGTACGAAGTCCAGAAAGTCTCGATCCAAAGGAAGAGAACCTCTAAAAGGAACAAGTCCTAAAAGGATACTTCCAAAGAGCCCATAAAAGGCAAAACCGTAAGAACAGCGGTATGAAAGAACTAAATCCCCCAAGCCTCCAACACACAACGGGAAGGAACACTATAGTTCCCAAAAAAATCGGAAACAACTGAGAATGTCACCGCGGATCTCAATGGAGTCCCGGCCCACTAGATTGAAAGGCAAATGAGGACTGAGCCAATCCCCCATGCACCTAAGCAACCACGGACCTTCAAGTCCCCTCAGGATGCTAGTTGAAGCTTTTAAAATAAAACAAGACAACCACACAATCATATTTTATCACTAGGCGCCCTCACCAGACCAACCGGACATAAAAAGGTGCCACGTGTCTGAACTAGGCCTCAAAGACAGAAGGATTTGTACTCAGTCAGGACCAGCCTAAAACCAAGGGCATCAGCACCGTCAATGCCACAGAGTTTTTCCCGATGATAGAGGGATAAAGAACAGTCAGACAGACTTTTGTAAACAGTGTGACCACAAAATTGCAAGTATCAATTCCAGAGAGGAAAGTTCCCGAAGGAAACATCACACCACAACATGAGCTTTAGACCAAATAAAAATCATCCTCACAGGATGAAAAAAAATAAATAAGGCAACCTGTAGGTTATCGTCCAGGAAGAACGGACTGACCCGCAGGACTAGCCCAACAGGGGTCCGAGACTTCCAAGCTCAGAACTGGAAAAGGATACACAAATAACAAAGACTATAAGAAGATTACTTCATCCCCTTATGTCTATGTATGCAAGCCTGTCGAAGAGTAAGACTGAGAATCCCCAGACCCATTAAGAGTGGGATCCTCCAGCAACGCCAAAAACGTACTTAGTAGTACACGAAGGCGCGCCAGTCTATAACAAAGGGTGCAACATACCTCCACCGGGACAAAAGGAAACACCGGTCCCGAAGGTTGACCCCATGAGGTCTCAGGGGCAGTCACTCCCCCAGAAGGCTGAACTGGACCAGGCGATTCCACGCCTGACGAGCCCCGGTTAATGAAACACAGACAATATCTTAAGCACACTCACGGGAGGTGCAGATGCGCCAGCGCCAAAGGTATTGCCATGCAGAACCATGTCATAACCTCCGGTGGGAACAGGCCTAGAAAGGATAAGTAGCGTTTGGGTTACCTGCATGCGTAGTAAGAGTTGATGGTAGGGAACTCGTCTTGTGAGAAATAGAATCCCCAGGATAGCTCAGTGGCACATGATTCCGCGATCCCGAGGAACAGAGCACTCTAAAACGGCATTCGGAATATATGGGCATGTATCACCCGGGCCAAATTCATATTCTTTGCAAGAAGAGGAGTCTGAATCAGAGACATCCGTCTCCAAGAATCCTCCATAACTGGGACACTGCTGCCTCCAGAGAACCAGACACCAGCGGACCAGGACTTTTCCGTCGCCACGCGGTCAGGAAATTTGAAATGGAGTCACAAGGTAGCAAAAGCATGCACGACCGAAAAGGCTGCGTCACTAGACATAGGCCGTTATGTTCCAAAATAGCCATGAGCCGAAGCAACACTACACAGTAGCAGACAGAATCACATAACAAACATGATTATAAACCCCCATGTTCTATAATCCCCCTCAGGAGATATTAACCCTTGATTCCTAGATACAAAGAGGAGCCTCACTAAGACCTTATGTTAAAGTTATCCCCGAAAGGTTGTAGCCCCTCTCGGATAAACAGTTGAAATTACAATACATCCATGATGAAAGTAAAATGAAACAATCTTATCGGAATCTACGCCGTGGAACAGGAACACGGCCCTTCAAGTGTGACAGATAGTAGCGTCACTTCTGCCATGGAATTGAGAGAAACAAGCAGGCAGCGAAATGCGTCAACGCTGATTGCTTGTGGAGCTGTTAATATGAGTCAGGATGGTTTTGTAGAAATACTCTCCCTGCATCTCCAGACTCTAACTTTCACCCATGCTCTCACTGAGAGGCTGACAGGACTACTTAAAACTCCAGTCCCATGCCGTAGAGTACTACCCTCCATAAGAGACTATCAAAAACTTCTAAAACTTCTCTTCCAATCTTCTAGGACGAAAGGCAAAGAATGACTAGGGGATGAGGGAAGTGGGAGGAGTATTTAAGCATTTGGCTGGGGTGTCTTTGCCTCCTTAATGGTGGCCAGGTTCTGAATTCCCAAACGTAGTGAATGCAGCTGTGGACTCTTTACATTTATGAAGAAAAGTTATATTTTTAGTTGCATGTCCCTTTAACTCCTTAAAAGCAGATAACAGCCACATGCTATTATCAAAGGGCCACTTTCAGAGCTGGTTGTGGCCCCTGCACTTGAGGCCTTTACGAGGTGGGCAAGCAGTTTAAGTACTTTAGTGAATATAACCCATTGAGAGTGTATAGGAATGTTACATGTACAGTAAAGCATCTCACAGGGCCTTTGATCGGGCCAGCTTTATCAGAAGTTCTAGCTGCAGGTTCACATGAGCAAACTTTTAGCCGAGAGTTAGAAGACTGCTGCTTCTTAGCCCACTTGGCTACCTATTATGTGGCATATCTCATACCCCTGGGATTTTCTGACCAGGGAGATTGACAGCACCTGACAGATGCCAGGCAGACAGGGGTGAAGATTTACGCCCCTGTCTGCCGGACTTTCATATATCTAGCAATAAACGTCTGCCTACTATCCCCATCACAATCAGCCTGGTCACTAAAGTGATAGTACAACAGATAATAATTTAAATTATGTACTAACAGATCAGTCTTAGTGCTTCATTAATTAGTAGATTTTGATAATTAGGATTATTAATTGACTTTCTACTATAGACTGTACAGTCCTGTGTACCCCCTGGAGACCATGTACACTAGTTTTTGTGGCCCCTGAAACAAACTTTAAAAAAAAAAAAAATCTGTCATTTGGGGACTTCTTTTAGGCAGCTAAACAAAGTGGGCACAACTTGAATGAGGCCCTGCGTAACTGGACATTTTTAGGAAAAATATAACTACAGTGTGTTTCATATTCATTTGCATATAAAGAGAGAACCGCTCTACCAGGAACGAACAACAGCTTATCAGCTAGTTCTATGGCGATTTACCACCCAGGAGCAGCCCATTTAAGACCAGTTGTGCTTTTCACAGAGGAAAACTTTCCTGAAGTATATCAGTCTGATCCCGCCAAGTAAGGTCAGTCCAGCCCCGAAATACCAGGTAATTCTCCTCTGAACAAGGAACATGACGACCCCAGATGATCGTTTCCCAGGTCAAAATTGAAATGTGCATGGGTGCATTTCACTTTTAAATAGAAGCACTTTTGCAATAAACGTCAAATAGTAAAAATGTTTCTAAGAAAAGTTACTATTTTCCAGCAGCATACGCACATATGTGGGAGTACCCGTATACCAGCATTTAAACGCCACACTTTCTCAGCAGTGGCTTGTATGACACCACCATCTCTCTGAGCTTGAATATTGAAATGCACCCATGTACATTTTAATTTTGGCCTTTCTATCCCTTTAAGGCTTCTAAGAATATTGATCTGCGGCCTTATGGCATTGGCCATCATTAATCCTCATTAACTGCTTGTGTGCCATATGTAAGGAACCTCTGTTTTTATTTAGAACTTAGTAAAATATATTTTCACCCTCCGTAATGGACTCTTTCTTTGTTGCTGTTATGCTAAAAATGTTGAGGCTAAAACAGTATTGAGCAAGACATCACAATCAGAACTGTATTTATAATGTTGCAGTAGATTAAAATATTGAATAGAATGTGATGCCATAGGGCTCCAACATATAGTGACTTTGTTAATGCAGTGCTGTTATAAAACACACAGTGTTGATTGGCAATCAGGGACAAGCATGTATATAACATCTGCCAAAAAGTATCAAATGACATTTCTGTAAAGGGTGAAAACAGCATTAAGTTGCTTGGCCCTGCACTTGATTTTACGTAAGAGAGAATGAAGGTTACATTTTGCTAAAAGTCAAGATAGAAGTTGTTAAAGGAGCAGGAAAATGCTGTGAAGTGGAAGTGTTAGAGGTGTTTTTTTTTTCTTCCTCTAATCACACTGTTGCTTGCATATATCTATATGTTTAAAGGGACAGTGTACACCAATTTCCACATAGATGCATGTAATAGACACTTCTATAAGGAAGATAATGCACAGATACTGATCTAAAAATCCAGAACAAAATTGTTTAAAAACTTACTTAGAACACTGTTGATGAGGTTAGGCTGGGACAACCAGTAAAAGGGGCTGAGAAAGCAGGAGAGCAGACACTTACCCTCTTCCCTCCCCCTGCATATGAAAAGACCCATTAAACAAACAGGAGCAAGCAGGAATCTATAGACTTCAGTCTACATCTGATACTTTGGGGCTTGGTTAGGAGTCTGAAAATCTGTGCGATGTTATTTAAAAATAAGCAAAACTATATGTTATTACAAAAACTCTCCCAGATGGGCTATAGAAATACATCTACAAAACATTTATGCAAAGAAAAATCTAGTGTACAATGTCCCTTTACCTCCCGATGTGCAAAGAGATTTAGAGTTATTCTATAGCGGCAATGCACTACTGGGAGCTAGCTAACCAGATATACTGAGCCAATTACAAGATAGTATAGACATCAATCACTAGCTAGCTCCCAGTTGTGCATTGCTGAACCTGGGTCAACAGGTATGCTTTTCAACAAATGATAATAGTACAAAGCCCATTTGGTAATATAAGCAAAAACAGAATTTATGTTTACCTGATAAATTACTTTCTCCAACGGTGTGTCCGGTCCACGGCGTCATCCTTACTTGTGGGATATTCTCCTCCCCAACAGGAAATGGCAAAGAGCCCAGCAAAGCTGGTCACATGATCCCTCCTAGGCTCCGCCTTCCCCAGTCATTCGACCGACGTAAAGGAGGAATATTTGCATAGGAGAAACCATATGATACCGTGGTGACTGTAGTTAAAGAAAATAAATTATCAGACCTGATTAAAAAACCAGGGCGGGCCGTGGACCGGACACACCGTTGGTGAAAGTAATTTATCAGGTAAACATAAATTCTGTTTTCTCCAACATAGGTGTGTCCGGTCCACGGCGTCATCCTTACTTGTGGGAACCAATACCAAAGCTTTAGGACACGGATGAAGGGAGGGAGCAAATCAGGTCACCTAGATGGAAGGCACCACGGCTTGCAAAACCTTTCTCCCAAAAATAGCCTCAGAAGAAGCAAAAGTATCAAACTTGTAAAATTTAGTAAAAGTGTGCAGTGAAGACCAAGTCGCTGCCTTACATATCTGATCAACAGAAGCCTCGTTCTTGAAGGCCCATGTGGAAGCCACAGCCCTAGTGGAATGAGCTGTGATTCTGTCAGGAGGCTGCCGTCCGGCAGTCTCGTAAGCCAATCTGATGATGCTTTTAATCCAAAAAGAGAGAGAGGTAGAAGTTGCTTTTTGACCTCTACTTTTACCAGAATAAACAACAAACAAGGAAGATGTTTGTCTAAAATCCTTTGTAGCATCTAAATAGAATTTTAGAGCACGAACAACATCCAAATTGTGCAACAAACGTTCCTTCTTTGAAACTGGATTCGGACACAAAGAAGGCACGACTATCTCCTGGTTAATGTTTTTGTTAGAAACAACTTTCGGAAGAAAACCAGGTTTAGTACGTAAAACCACCTTATCTGCATGGAACACCAGATAAGGAGGAGAACACTGCAGAGCAGATAATTCTGAAACTCTTCTAGCAGAAGAAATTGCAACCAAAAACAAAACTTTCCAAGATAATAACTTAATATCAACGGAATGTAAGGGTTCAAACGGAACCCCCTGAAGAACTGAAAGAACTAAATTGAGACTCCAAGGAGGAGTCAAAGGTTTGTAAACAGGCTTGATTCTAACCAGAGCCTGAACAAAGGCTTGAACATCTGGCACAGCTGCCAGCTTTTTGTGAAGTAACACAGACAAGGCAGAAATCTGTCCCTTCAAGGAACTTGCAGATAATCCTTTCTCCAAACCTTCTTGAAGAAAGGATAGAATCTTAGGAATTTTTACCTTGTCCCAAGGGAATCCTTTAGATTCACACCAACAGATATATTTTTTCCATATTTTGTGGTAAATTTTTCTAGTTACAGGCTTTCTGGCCTGAACAAGAGTATCAATGACAGAATCTGAGAATCCTCGCTTTGATAAGATCAAGCGTTCAATCTCCAAGCAGTCAGTTGGAGTGAGACCAGATTCGGATGTTCGAACGGACCTTGAACAAGAAGGTCTCGTCTCAAAGGTAGCTTCCATGGTGGAGCCGATGACATATTCACCAGGTCTGCATACCAAGTCCTGCGTGGCCACGCAGGAGCTATCAAGATCACCGATGCCCTCTCCTGATTGATCCTGGCTACCAGCCTGGGGGTGAGAGGAAACGGCGGGAATACATAAGCTAGTTTGAAGGTCCAAGGTGCTACTAGTGCATCTACTAGGGTCGCCTTGGGATCCCTGGATCTGGACCCGTAGCAAGGAACCTTGAAGTTCTGACGAGAGGCCATCAGATCCATGTCTGGAATGCCCCACAGTTGAGTAATTTGGGCAAAGATTTCCGGATGGAGTTCCCACTCCCCCGGATGAAATGTCTGACGACTCAGAAAATCCGCTTCCCAATTTTCCACTCCTGGGATGTGGATTGCAGACAAGTGGCAGGAGTGAGTCTCCGCCCATTGAATGATTTTGGTCACTTCTTCCATCGCCAGGGAACTCCTTGTTCCCCCCTGATGGTTGATGTACGCAACAGTTGTCATGTTGTCTGATTGAAACCGTATGAACTTGGCCTTTGCTAGCTGAGGCCAAGCCTTGAGAGCATTGAATATCGCTCTCAGTTCCAGAATATTTATCGGTAGAAGAGATTCTTCCCGAGACCAAAGACCCTGAGCTTTCAGGGGTCCCCAGACCGCGCCCCAGCCCACCAGACTGGCGTCGGTCGTGACAATGACCCACTCTGGTCTGCGGAAGCTCATCCCCTGTGACAGGTTGTCCAGGGACAGCCACCAACGAAGTGAATCTCTGGTCCTCTGATTTACTTGTATCGTCGGAGACAAGTCTGTATAGTCCCCATTCCACTGACTGAGCATGCACAGTTGTAATGGTCTTAGATGAATGCGCGCAAAAGGAACTATGTCCATTGCCGCTACCATCAAACCTATTACTTCCATGCACTGCGCTATGGAAGGAAGAGGAACAGAATGAAGTATTTGACAAGAGTTCAGAAGTTTTGTTTTTCTGGCCTCTGTCAGAAAAATCCTCATTTCTAAGGAGTCTATTATTGTTCCCAAGAAGGGAACCCTTGTTGACGGAGATAGAGAACTCTTTTCTACGTTCACTTTCCATCCGTGAGATCTGAGAAAGGCCAGGACAATGTCCGTGTGAGCCTTTGCTTGGGGAAGGGACGACGCTTGAATCAGAATGTCGTCCAAGTAAGGTACTACTGCAATGCCCCTTGGTCTTAGCACCGCTAGAAGGGACCCTAGTACCTTTGTGAAAATCCTTGGAGCAGTGGCTAATCCGAACGGAAGTGCCACAAACTGGTAATGCTTGTCCAGGAATGCGAACCTTAGGAACCGATGATGTTCCTTGTGGATAGGAATATGTAGATATGCATCCTTTAAATCCACCGTGGTCATGAATTGACCTTCCTGGATGGAAGGAAGAATTGTTCGAATGGTTTCCATTTTGAACGATGGAACCTTGAGAAACTTGTTTAGGATCTTGAGATCTAAGATTGGTCTGAACGTTCCCTCTTTTTTGGGAACTACGAACAGATTGGAGTAGAACCCCATCCCTTGTTCTCCTAATGGAACAGGATGAATCACTCCCATTTTTAACAGGTCTTCTACACAATGCAAGAATGCCTGTTTTTTTTATGTGGTCTGAAGACAATTGAGACCTGTGGAACCTCCCCCTTGGGGGAAGCCCCTTGAATTCCAGAAGATAACCTTGGGAGACTATTTCTAGCGCCCAAGGATCCAGAACATCTCTTGCCCAAGCCTGAGCAAAGAGAGAGAGTCTGCCCCCACCAGATCCGGTCCCGGATCGGGGGCCAACATCTCATGCTGTCTTGGTAGCAGTGGCAGGTTTCTTGGCCTGCTTTCCTTTGTTCCAGCCTTGCATTGGTCTCCAGGCTGGTTTGGCTTGAGAAGTATTACCCTCCTGCTTAGAGGACGTAGAACTTGGGGCTGGTCCGTTTCTGCGAAAGGGACGAAAATTAGGTTTATTTTTGGCCTTGAAAGACCTATCCTGAGGAAGGGCGTGGCCCTTGCCCCCAGTGATATCAGAGATAATCTCTTTCAAGTCAGGGCCAAACAGCGTTTTCCCCTTGAAAGGAATGTTAAGCAATTTGTTCTTGGAAGACGCATCCGCTGACCAAGATTTTAACCAAAGCGCTCTGCGCGCCACAATAGCAAACCCAGAATTTTTCGCCGCTAACCTAGCCAATTGCAAAGTGGCGTCTAGGGTGAAAGAATTAGCCAATTTCAGAGCACGAATTCTGTCCATAATCTCCTCATAAGAATAATTATTATTATTGATCGCCTTTTCTAGCTCATCGAACCAGAAACACGCAGCTGTAGTGACAGGGACAATGCATGAAATTGGTTGTAGAAGGTAACCTTGCTGAACAAACATCTTTTTAAGCAAACCTTCTAATTTTTTATCCATAGGATCTTTGAAAGCACAACTATCTTCTATGGGTATAGTGGTGCGTTTGTTTAGAGTAGAAACCGCCCCCTCGACCTTGGGGACTGTCTGCCATAAGTCCTTTCTGGGGTCGACCATAGGAAACAATTTTTTAAATATGGGGGGAGGGACGAAAGGTATACCGGGCCTTTCCCATTCTTTATTTACAATGTCCACCACCCGCTTGGGTATAGGAAAAGCTTCGGGGGGCCCCGGGACCTCTAGGAACTTGTCCATTTTACATAGTTTCTCTGGAATGACCAAATTCTCACAATCATCCAGAGTGGATAACACCTCCTTAAGCAGAGCGCGGAGATGTTCCAACTTAAATTTAAATGTAATCACATCAGGTTCAGCTTGTTGAGAAATTTTCCCTGAATCTGAAATTTCTCCCTCAGACAAAACCTCCCTGGCCCCCTCAGACTGGTGTAGGGGCCCTTCAGAACCAATATCATCAGCGTCCTCATGCTCTTCAGTATTTTCTAAAACAGAGCAGTCGCGCTTTCGCTGATAAGTGGGCATTTTGGCTAAAATGTTTTTGATAGAATTATCCATTACAGCCGTTAATTGTTGCATAGTAAGGAGTATTGGCGCGCTAGGTGTACTAGGGGCCTCCTGTGTGGGCAAGACTGGTGTAGACGAAGGAGGGGATGATGCAGTACCATGCTTACTCCCCTCACTTGAGGAATCATCTTGGGCATCATTTTCTCTAAATTTTGTGTCACATAAATCACATCTATTTAAATGAGAAGGAACCTTGGCTTCCCCACATTCAGAACACAGTCTATCTGGTAGTTCAGACATGTTAAACAGGCATAAACTTGATAACAAAGTACAAAAAACGTTTTAAAATAAAACCGTTACTGTCACTTTAAATTTTAAACTGAACACACTTTATTACTGCAATTGCGAAAAAGTATGAAGGAATTGTTCAAAATTCACCAAAATTTCACCACAGTGTCTTAAAGCCTTAAAAGTATTGCACACCAAATTTGGAAGCTTTAACCCTTAAAATAACGGAACCGGAGCCGTTTTTATATTTAACCCCTTTACAGTCCCTGGTATCTGCTTTGCTGAGACCCAACCAAGCCCAAAGGGGAATACGATACCAAATGACGCCTTCAGAAAGTCTTTTCTATGTATCAGAGCTCCTCACACATCCATCTGCATGTCATGCTTCTCAAAAACAAGTGCGCAATACAGGCGCGAAAATGAGACTCTGCCTATGACTAGGGAAAGCCCCTAGAGAATAAGGTGTCCAATACAGTGCCTGCCGGTTATTTTACAAAATTCCCAAGATTAAAATAATTCCTCAAGGCTAAGGAGTATAAAATATGTTTATACATAAATCGATTTAGCCCAGAAAATGTCTACAGTCTTAAAAAGCCCTTGTGAAGCCCTTTTTTTCTGTCTGTTATAAAAATGGCTTACCGGATCCCATAGGGAAAATGACAGCTTCCAGCATTACATCGTCTTGTTAGAATGTGTCATACCTCAAGCAGCAAAAGTCTGCTCACTGTTCCCCCAACTGAAGTTAATTCCTCTCAACAGTCCTGTGTGGAAACAGCCATCGATTTTAGTAACGGTTGCTAAAATCATTTTCCTCTTACAAACAGAAATCTTCATCTCTTTTCTGTTTCAGAGTAAATAGTACATACCAGCACTATTTTAAAATAACAAACTCTTGATTGAATAATAAAAACTACAGTTAAACACTAAAAAACTCTAAGCCATCTCCGTGGAGATGTTGCCTGTACAACGGCAAAGAGAATGACTGGGGAAGGCGGAGCCTAGGAGGGATCATGTGACCAGCTTTGCTGGGCTCTTTGCCATTTCCTGTTGGGGAGGAGAATATCCCACAAGTAAGGATGACGCCGTGGACCGGACACACCTATGTTGGAGAAATGGAAAGTATCTTAAAGGGACATAATACCCTTAAGTTAAATCACTTGAAAGTAATGCAGCATAACTGTAAAAAGCTGACATGAAAAAAATCACCTGAACATCTCTATGTATTTAAGGAATATATTTTATCTCAAAATATCTTCAGCTCACCAGAGTAAGTGCTCTGTGAACAGTTATACAACAGCTACTGTCCAGCTGCAAGTTAAAAAGAAAAAATATATATAATAACAATAACCAATCAGCAGTGCTGAGGTCATGCTTTGCTTTGCTGTGATCTTGTGAGATTTCATAGTAAACTTCCTTAAACTGAATAGGAAAATAACATTACTGTGCCTGCACGTGCCAGATGCACACTCCCTAGCTTGTCTTGGGACTAGAATTCTGATTGGCTGCTTTAGGTCTCTTTACAGTGAGGGGTGAATACTTAAATTGTGAAGTAAAATATAATTGTTTTTTTTTACATAGAGATGTTCAGGTGATATTTTCAGCCTTATACAACTATGCTGCATCACTTTCATGTGCTTCAACATTTTGTTATCCTGTCCCTTTAAACTTGCAAGCTCTGTGTGATCAATGAAACTTTAGCTATGACTTTCATACCCCTTTAACCCATATGGTTTACATAAAAGCAATGATTGCTATAACTATGACAGCTACTCTCTGTACCCTCTTATGTAGCCCCAGAGCACTGAAAACCTTCTGCAATATTACCCAAGAGCACACGAGTGATGGAGCAGTTATCAAGCACTGACCATCAGCAGACCTGCTGGCAATATTAATTCTAATAATCTTTGCATGAGAAACCATTCAGGAAGCCTCAAGCTGTTCGTCTTGCTTATTCGCTTACCTTAAAGTTCCGCTGATTTAATCATTTTAAACAACTTCCAGCTATGTCATCTTCTGATTAGAAACAAAGTATAAAGCGAAATCAAGTTGCCTTAGAGATTTAATGTCGTTCAAAGGGTTTGATTAGAGCCAGTGCCCTTATCTGGCAGAAAGTTGTGGCAGCTGAGAAGAGATAGGAGAGCGCAAGCGGTATATCTGATCCGTCAAATACAGATCTCTCTGTTACTGTTCTTATGACAGCATGTGGCCCTAATGAAAAGGGAACGTTTCAAACCAATATCAGTAAACATTTACATTAACATTGCCATGTTGGTTATAGAAAAGTTAAAGAGACAGCAAACCCAAATGTTATATGTGCAGTCACCAATCAGTTATGCTTTTCAACAAAGGATACCTAAATAACAAAGCAAAATTTATAATAGAAGTAAATTGGAAAGTTGTTTAATATTGTATGCTCTATCTGAATCATGAAAGAAAAAAAATGTGTGGGTTTTCTTTCCCTTTAAGTAAACAAAAGGCAGCTAGAAAAAAAATAACATTCTCAGATTACAATAACAAATTATATCGAATTGAATATATGCAAGATTTCTCAGTTTGTATATGTGTATGCATCTGTGATTGGCTGAAAGCTGTCACATGACACAGGGAAATAAAGAACGAACTTTTGAAACCTAACATAAAATAACGTACTCCTGGTCTGATAGTCTAAGTAAGGACTACTGCATTGTATTTGTTGATAATGTACTTATACAGTATGTAAAATAAGATCTATAGCACCCCACCCCCACACACACAATGCTTTGCTCAGTGCTTACCAATATAGTAAGATTAGATGATATTCTGTAACAATCACAATAATCTACCCCTAATAAAGCACATGATCTGTGTAGACTAAATGTACCCTGAAGACAGAATTGCATTTGTAGGGAACGCAGAGCTCTGTACTGTTGTCTCTCAGACCTCTCACCTATACTCCGTCAGTGACAGTGAGGGGGCAGTGGGTACCAGCTATACATCAGAAATACAGAAATCATTTAATCACCACACACTCTCTCACCTCAAGTAATCAAGGGGTTAAAGAAAAATCTAATGCTGCATATACATTTTTTTTTCAAAATTACCCACTACCAGATGTAAAACAGCCTAAAATAAACCAATGTTTGCTGCGCTGGATCATTTCAGGTAGAACAAATGGTTTATTACCATAAAAAGAATGTTCAGCCATACAAGGCAGCGCTTCCTACATACTGAGAGCATCTGCCAAGATAGGGAACTTACAATTAGATTAACAGTATATTTAATTAATATATCACATAGAACAAATGGCAGCCAAAATAAAGATAATCAGATTGTCTGTCTCCTTTATGTAAACGTGATATATGGAACGAGATTGTCCTCACTTTAAAGCTTGTAGTCTCCTTATTACCATTTGCTGTTCATACAGAAATATTGACAGCACTTAACAGGACACTGCAGTGCTAAACTTTTAGCACTTTTGACCCTGCAAGACTCATTGTATAATATTTGTTTCTATTGATTATGTAGTAACTAACTACCCTCATTTGTTGGAAATTTATAAAAGCTGTGTTTTCTGTGCAATAAAGCAGTTCCTATTTTGCATTCAGTCTTGGCAAATGTTCTTGGGGGTAGCTATAACAACTAGAAGCGGACGTTATTCTAATAGAGGCAGGTATCCAGTGGAGGTTCATGGGTTGGTGTTTGGTGGGAGGAAGCTGACTTTAGCAGGTATACCCAGTCTGGGGTACCGAGACCCGCTACAGTATCCCTTTAATAATCTGCACGTCTTCTATTCAGCTTCCTGTTCAAATGGTGATCCAACACCCAATACATTATGTAATGAAGAAGCATGAAGTCTAACAGCCTCCATAAATAAAAATGTCTCAACAGATAATTCAATAGCCCGGCTGTAAAATAAACCTGAACTAGCTATTTTTTTTTCTAGTGGAGCTGTAAACATGGTTTCCTACATGCCAATCCTGTGCTGCTTTAGGCAGCTTTAAAGTTTCACAGAGAGTACAGATTGTGGGTTAAATACATAGTAAGTTTGGATCAGTCAAACAAAAGAAGTATAGTACAATTATTTGAAGCATTTCATTTTTGTATTAGAATGTCCCTTTAATATATGACAAAATTCACAGTTCATTTTTATATGAAATGTTTCTAGGGCCATACAGAATTCTGCAGGACATATGTATACAATTCTAATGGAAACGCTGCATGCTGCAGGACATATGTATACAAATCTAATGGAAACGCTGCATGCTGCAAGACATATGTATACAAATCTAATACAAATGCTGCATGCTGCAGGACATATGTATACAATTCTAATGGAAACGCTGCATGCTGCAGGACATATGTATACAAATCTAATGGAAACACTGCATGCTGTAGGACATATGTATACAATTCTAATACTAACGCTGCATGCTGCAGGACATATTTATACAATTCTAATGGAAACACTGCATGCTGCAGGACATATTTATACAATTCTAATACAAACGCTGCATGCTGCAGGACATATGTATACAAATCTAATGGAAACACTGCATGCTGTAGGGCATATGTATACAATTCTAATGGAAACACTGCATGCTGTAGGACATATGTATACAAATCTAATGGAAACACTGCATGCTGTAGGGCATATGTATACAATTCTAATGGAAACACTGCATGCTGTAGGACATATGTACACAAATCTAATGGAAACACTGCATGCTGTAGGGCATATGTATACAAATCTAATGGAAACACTGCATGCTGCAGGACATAGGTATACAATTCTAATGGAAACACTGCATGCAGCAGGACATATGTATACAATTCTAATGGAAACGCTGCATGCAGCAGGACATATGTATACAATTCTAATGGAAACACTGCATGCAGCAGGACATATGTATACAATTCTAATGGAAACGCTGCATGCTGTAGGACATATGTATACAAATCTAATGGAAACGCTGCATGCTGCAGGACACATTTATACAATTCTAATGGAAACACTGCATGCTGTAGGGCATATGTATACAAATCTAATGGAAACGCTGCATGCTGCAGGACATATGTATACAAATCTAATGGAAACACTGCATGCTGTAGGACATATGTATACAAATCTAATGGAAACACTGCATGCTGTAGGGCATATGTATACAAATCTAATGGAAACACTGCATGCTGTAGGGCATATGTATACAATTCTAATACAAACGCTGCATGCTGCAGGACATATTTATACAATTCTAATGGAAACACTGCATGCTGTAGGACATATGTATACAATTCTAATGGAAACACTGCATGCTGTAGGACATATGTATACAAATCTAATGGAAACGCTGCATGCTGCAGGACATATGTATACAAATCTAATGGAAACACTGCATGCTGTAGGACATATGTATACAAATCTAATGGAAACTCTGCATGCTGTAGGGCATTTGTATACAAATCTAATGGAAACACTGCATGCTGCAGGGCATATGTATACAATTCTAATACAAACGCTGCATGCTGCAGGACATATTTATACAATTCTAATGGAAACACTGCATGCTGTAGGACATATGTATACAATTCTAATACAAACGCTGCATGCTGCAGGACATATTTATACAATTCTAATAGAAACACTGCATGCTGTAGGACATATGTATACAAATCTAATGGAAACACTGCATGCTGTAGGGCATATGTATACAATTCTAATACAAACGCTGCATGCTGCAGGACACATTTATACAATTCTAATGGAAACACTGCATGCTGTAAGGCATATGTATACAATTCTAATACAAACGCTGCATGCTGCAGGACATATTTATACAATTCTAATGGAAACACTGCATGCTGCAGGACATATGCATAAAATTCTATTGGAAACACTGCATGCTGCAGGACATATGTATACAATTCTAATGGAAACGCTGCATGCAGCAGCACATATGTATACAATTCTAATGGAAACACTGAATGCTGCAGGACATATGTATACAATTCTAATGGAAACACTGCATAATGCAGGACATAGGTATACAATTCTAATGGAAACACTGCATGCTGCAGGACATAGGTATATAATTCTAAAGGAAACACTGCATGCTGCAGGACACATTTATACAATTCTAATGGAAACACTGCATGCTGTAGGGCATATGTATACAAATCTAATGGAAACGCTGCATGCTGCAGGACATATGTATACAAATCTAATGGAAACACTGCATGCTGTAGGACATATGTATACAAATCTAATGGAAACACTGCATGCTGTAGGGCATATGTATACAAATCTAATGGAAACACTGCATGCTGTAGGGCATATGTATACAATTCTAATACAAACGCTGCATGCTGCAGGACATATGTATACAATTCTAATGGAAACACTGCATGCTGCAGGACATAGGTATACAATTCTAATGGAAACACTGCATGCTGCAGGACATAGGTATACAATTCTAATGGAAACACTGCATGCTGCAGGACATAGGTATACAATTCTAATGGAAACACTGCATGCTGCGGGACATATGTATACAATTCTAATGGAAACACTGCATGCAGCAGGACATATGTATACAATTCTAATGGAAACACTGCATGCTGCAGGACATATGTATACAATTCTAATGGAAACACTGCATGCTGCAGGACATAGGTATACAATTCTAATGGAAACACTGCATGCTGCAGGACATAGGTATACAATTCTAATGGAAACACTGCATGCTGCAGGACATATGTATACAATTCTAATGGAAACGCTGCATGCAGCAGGACATATGTATACAATTCTAATGGAAACACTGCATGCTGCAGGACATATGTATACAATTCTAATGGAAACACTGCATGCTGCAGGACATAGGTATACAATTCTAATGGAAACACTGCATGCTGCAGGACATATGTATACAATTCTAATGGAAACACTGCATGCAGCAAGACATATGTATACAATTCTAATGGAAACACAGCATGCTGCAGGACATATGTATACAATTCTAATGGAAATGCTGTATGCTGCAGGACATATGTATACAATTCTAATGGAAACACTTCATGCTGCAGGACATATGTATACAATTCTAATACAAACACTGCATGCTGCAGGGCATATGTATACAATTCTAATGGAAACACTGCATGATGCAGGACATATGTAGAGAATTATAACAAACGGTGCATGCTACAGGATATATGTATACAAGTCTAATACAAACGCTGAATGCTGCAAGGCATATGTATACAATTTTAATACAAATGCTGCAGGGCATATGTATACAATTCTAAAACAAATGATGCATGCTGCAGGGCATATGTATACAATTCTAATGGAAACACTGCATGCTGCAGGACATAGGTATACAATTCTAATGGAAACACTGCATGCAGCAGGACATATGTATACAATTCTAATGGAAACGCTGCATGCAGCAGGACATATGTATACAATTCTAATGGAAACACTGCATGCTGCAGGACATATGTATACAATTCTAATGGAAACACTGCATGCTGCAGGACATAGGTATACAATTCTAATGGAAACACTGCATGCTGCAGGACATATGTATACAATTCTAATGGAAACACTGCATGCAGCAAGACATATGTATACAATTCTAATGGAAACACAGCATGCTGCAGGACATATGTATACAATTCTAATGGAAATGCTGTATGCTGCAGGACATATGTATACAATTCTAATGGAAACACTTCATGCTGCAGGACATATGTATACAATTCTAATACAAACACTGCATGCTGCAGGGCATATGTATACAATTCTAATGGAAACACTGCATGATGCAGGACATATGTAGAGAATTATAACAAACGGTGCATGCTACAGGATATATGTATACAAGTCTAATACAAACGCTGAATGCTGCAAGGCATATGTATACAATTTTAATACAAATGCTGCAGGGCATATGTATACAATTCTAAAACAAATGATGCATGCTGCAGGGCATATGTATACAATTCTAATGGAAACACTGCATGCTGCAGGACATATGTATACAATTCTAATACAAACGCTGCATGCTGCAGGACATATGTATACAATTCTAATATTAATGCTGCATGCTGCAGGACATATGTATACAATTCTAATACAAACGCTGCATGTTGCAAGGCATATGTATACAATTCTAATACAAACGCTGCATGCTGCAGGACATATGTATACAAGTCTAATACAAATGCTGCAGGACATATGTATACAATTCTAATACTAACGCTGCATACTGCAGGATATATGTATACAATTCTAATACAACTGCTGCATGCTGCAGGACATATGTATTCAAATATAATAATACTGCTAAATGTTTAGGGTGAGATATAAAAAAACACAATTTATGCTTACCTGATAAATTTATTTCTCTTGTGGTGTATCCAGTCCACGGATCATCCATTACTTGTGGGATATTCTCATTCCCAACAGAAAGTTGCAAGAGGAAACCCACAGCAGAACTGCAATATAGCTCCTCCCCTAACTGTCATATCCAGTCATTCGACCGAAAACAAGCCGAGAAAGGAGGAACCATAGGGTGCAGTGGTTACTGTAGTTTAAATTTAAAAATTACCTGCCTTAAAATGACAGGGCGGGCCGTGGACTGGATACACCACGAGAGAAATAAATTTATCAGGTAAGCATAAATTGTGTTTTCTCTTGTAAGGTGTATCCAGTCCATGGATCATCCATTACTTGTGGGATACCAATACCAAAGCTAAAGTACACGGATGAAGGGAGGGACAAGGCAGGAACTTAAATGGAAAGAAACACTGCCTTTCTCCCAAATATAGCCTCCGAAGAAGCAAAAGTATGAAATTTGCAAAATTTTGAAAAAGTATGAAGCGAAGACCAATTCGCCGCCTTGCAAATCTGTTCAAAAGAAGCCTCATTTTTAAAGGCCCAAGTGGAAGCCACAGCTCTAGTGGAATGAGCTGTAATCCTTTCAGGAGGCTGCTGTCCAGCAGTCTCATAGGCTAAGCGGATTAAGCTTCTTAGCCAAAAAGAAGGAGAGGTTACCGAAGCCTTTTGATCTCTCCTCTGTCCAGAGAAGACAACAAACCAAGCAGATGTTTGACGAAAATCTTTAGTAGCTTGTAAGTAAAAACTTTAAAGCACGGACCACGTCCAGATTGTGAAACACAAGGATGGAACAACAATCTCTTGATTGATATTCTTGTTAGATACCACCTTAGGTAAAAACCCAGGTTTGGTACGCAGAACTACCTTATCCGTATGAAAAATCAGATAAGGAGAATCACATTGTAAGGCAGATAACTCGGAGACTCTATGAGCCGAGGAAATAGCTACCAAAAAAAGGACTTTCCAAGATAAAAGTTTGATATCTATGGAATGAAGAGGTTCAAACGGAACTTCTTGAAGAACCTTAAGAACCAAGTTTAAGCTCCATGGTGGAGCAACCGGTTTAAACACAGGCTTGATTCTAACTAAAGCCTGACAAAATGCCTGAACGTCTGGAACATCTGCCAGACGCTTAACTAGCTCCAAACCTTCTTGGAGAAAAGATAATATCCTAGGAATCCTGACCTTACTCCATGAGTAACCCTTCGATTCACACCAATAAAGATATCTACGCCATACCTTATGGTAAATTTTCCTGGTGACAGGCTTTCGTGCCGTATTAAGGTATCAATAACTGACTTGGAGAAGCCACGCTTTGATAAAATCAAGTGTTCAATCTCTAGGCAGTCAGCCGCGGAGAAATTAGATTTGGATGGTTGGAAGGATCCTGAAGTAGAAGGTCCTGTCTCAGAGGCAGACACCATGGTGGAAAGGATGACATGTCCACTAGATCTGCATACTAGGTCCTGCGTGGCCACGCAGGTGCTCTCAGAATCACTGATGCTCTCTCCTGCTTGATCTTGGCAATCAGTCGAGGGAGCAGACGAAACGGTGGAAACACATAAGCCAGGTTGAAAGACCAGGGCGCTGCAAGAGCATCTATCAGTGTCGCCTTGAGATCCCTGGACCTGGATCTGTAACACGGAAGCTTGGCGTTCTGGCGAGACGCCATGAGATCCAGTTCTGGTTTGCCCCAACGATGAATCAGTTGTGCGAATACCTCCGGATGGAGTTCCCACTCTCCCGGATGAAAAGTCTGACGACTTAGAAAATCCGCCTCCCAGTGCTCTACACCTGGGATATGGATAGCTGATAGGTGGCAAGAGTGAATCTCTGCCCAGCAAATTATTTTTGAACTACTAACATCTCTAGGGAACTTCTTGTTCCCCCTTGATGGTTGATGTAAGCTACAGTCGTGATGTTGTCCGACTGAAATCTGATGTACCTCAGAGTTGCTAACTGAGGCCAAGCCTGAAGAGCCTTGAATATCGCTCTTATTTCCAGAATATTTATTGGAAGGAGAGACTCCTCGTGAGTCCACGATTCCTGAGCTTTCAGGGATTTCCAGACTGCACCCCAACCTAGAAGGCTGGCATTTCTTTTAACAATTGTCCAATCTGGCCAGCGAAAGGTCATACCTTTGGACAGATGGACCCAAGATAGCTACCAGGGAAAAGAATCCCTGGTCTCTTGGTCCAGATTCAGTTGAGGGGACAAATCTGTGTAATCCCCGCTCCACTGACTGAGCATGCATAGTTGCAGCGGTCTGAGATGTAAGCGTGCAAACGGCACTATGTCCATTGCCGCTACCATTAAGCCGATTACTTCCATACACTGAGCCACCGAAGGGCGCGGAATGGAATGAAGAACCCGGCAGGAATTTAGAAGCTTTGATAACCTGGACTCCGTCAGGTGAATTTTCATTTCTATAGAATCTATCAGAGTCCCTAGAAAGGAAACTCTTTTGAGTGGGGATAGAGAACTCTTTTGCTCGTTCACTTTCCACCCATGCGACCTCATAAATGCCAGTACTACGTCCGTATGAGACTTGGCAATTTGGAAGTTTGACGCCTGTATCAGGATGTCGTCTAAATAAGGGGCTACTGCTATGCCCCGCGGCCTTAGGACCGCCATAAGCGACCCTAGAACCTTTGTAAATATTCTTGGGGCTGTAGCTAATCCAAAGGGAAGAGCTACAACTGGTAATGCCTGTCTTGAAAGACAAACCTGAGAAACCGATGATGATCTTTGTGTATTGGAATGTGAAGATAAGCATCCTTTAGATCCACTGTAGTCATATATTGACCCTCCTGGATCAGTGGTAAGATGGTACGAATAGTTTCCATCTTGAACGACGGAACTTTGAGGAATTTGTTTAAGATCTTTAGATCCAAAATTGGTCTGAAGGTTCCCTCTTTTTTGAGAACCACAAACAGATTTGAGTAAAAACCCTGTTCCTGTTCACTCCCAAAACTAGGAGGTCTCGTACACAGTGTAAGAATGCCTCTCTCTTTATCTGGTGTGCAGATAATTGTGTAAGGTGAAATCTCCCTTTTGGGGGGGAAGCTATGAAGTCCAGAAGATATCCCTGGGATATAATTTCCAACGCCCAGGGATCCTGAACATCTGTTGCCAACGCCTTGGCGAAGAGTGAAAGTCTGCCCCCTACTAGATCCGTTACCGGATAGGGGGCCGTTCCTTCATGCGGTCTTAGAGGCAGCAGCAGGCTTTTTGACCTGCTTACCTTTTTTCCAGGTCTGGTTTGGTCTCCAGACCGTCTTAGATTGAGCAAAAGTTCCCTCTTGTTTATTATTAGAGGAAGTTGATGCCGCACCTGCCTTGAAGTTTTGAAAGGCACGAAAATTAGACTGTTTGGCCCTAGATTTGGACCTGTCCTGAGGAAGGGCATGACCTTTTCCTCCAGTGATATCAGCAATAATCTCCTTCAAACCAGGCCCGAATAGGGTCTGCCCCTTGAAGGGAGTGTTAGGTAGCTTAGATTTTGAAGTCACGTCAGCTGACCATGATTTAAGCCATAGCGCTCTGCGTGCCTGGATAGCAAAACCAGAATTCTTAGCCGTTAGGTTAGTCAAATGAACAATGGCATCAGAAATAAAAGATTTGGCTAGCTTAAGTGCTCTAAGTTTACCAAGTATGTCATCCAATGGAGTCTCTACCTGTAAAGCCTCTTCCAGAGACTCAAACCAGTACACCGCAGCAGCAGTGACAGGGGCAATGCATGCAAGGGGCTGTAGGATAAAACCTTGCCTTGTTGAATAAATATTTTCTTAAGGTAACCTTCTAATTTTTTATCCATTGAATCTAAAAAAGCACAACTGTCATTGACAGGGATAGTAGTACGCTTTGCTTGAGTAGAAACTGCTCCCTCCACCTTAGGGACTGTCTGCCATAAGTCCAGTGTGGTGGCGTCTATTGGAAACATTTCTCTAAAAATAGGAGGGGAAGAGAACAGCACATAATTTTTGTAAACCTTTTAGGTATTGGAAAAATATCAGTACACACCGGCACTGCAAGTATTTATCCAATCTACACAATTTCTCTGGCACTGCAATGGAATCACATTCATTCAGAGCAGCTAAAACCTCCCTAAGCAACACGCGGAGGTGTACAAGCTTACATTTAAATGTAGAAATATTAGAATCAGGTATCTTCCTGAGTCATTAACATCACCCACTGACTGAAGCTCTCTTTCCTCAGCTTCTGCATATTGTGAGGCAGTATCTGACATGGTTCTTAAAGCGTCAGTATGCTCTGCATTTTGTCTCACCCCAGAGCTATCTCGCTTACCTCTAAGTTCAGGTAGTCTGGCTAATACCGCTGACAGTGTATTATCCATGACTGCCGCCATGTCTTGTAAAGTAAACGCTATGGGCGCCCTAGATGTACTTGGTGCCATTTGAGCGTGAGTCCCTTAAGCGTGAGTCAAAGGGTCTGACATGTGGGGAAAGTTAGTCGGCATAACTTCCCCCTCGTCAGATTCCTCTGGTGATAAAAAATTTTAAAAGAGAGAAAATGATCTTTATTGCCTAAAATGAAATCAGTACATTTGGTACACATTCTAAGAGGGGGTTCCACCATGGCTTTTAAACATAATGAACAAGGAGTTTCTTCTATGTCAGACATATTTATACAGACTAGCAATGAGACTAGCAAGCTTGGAAAACACTTTAAATCAAGTTAACAAGCAAATATAACAAATGGTACTGTGCCTTTAAGAGAAACAAATTGTCAGAATTTGAAAAACAGTGAAAAAATGCAGTAAATCAAACAATTTTTTTACAGTGTATGTAATAGACTAGCAGAGCATTGCACTCACTTGCAAATGGATGATTAACCCCTTAGTTCAAAAAACGGATCCAAAAAATGAAATAGACGTTTTTTAACAGTCACAACCAACTGCCACAGCAAGCTGTAGCCCTACCTTCCACAATAAACGACTTTGGAAAGCCTTTGGGTCCTTTAGAGATGTCCTATAGCATTCAGAGGGCCTTTGAGGGAATCTGGATGTCTTAGTTTGTAATTTTAACTGCACAAAAAAACGTTAAATTAGGCCCCTCCCACTCATAGTAAAACAGTGGAAAGCCTCAGGAAACTGTTTCTAGGCAAAATTTAAGCCAGCCATGTGGAAAAAACTAGGCCCCAATAAAGTTTTATCACCAAAGTATATATAAAAACGATTAAACATGCCAGCAAACGTTTTATATTGTAAATATCATAAGGGTATTACCCCTGGGAGTAAGCATGATACCAGTCGTTATTAAATCACTGTATTCAGGCTTAACTTACATTAATCCGGTATCAGCAGCATTTTCTAGTGTTTTCCATCTCTAGAAAAAATTATAACTGCACATACCTAATAGTAGAATAAACTGCACGCCATTCTCTTGCTGAAGTTTTACCTCATCTGTGTAATCCCCTCAGACATATGTGAGAACAGCAATGGATCTTAGTTACAACCTGCTAAGATCATAGAAACCTCAGGCAGATTCTTCTTCTATTTACTGCCTGAGATAAAATAGCACAACTCCGGTACTATTTAAAAATAACAAACTTTTGATTGAAGAAAATAAACTAGCTATATTTAACCACTCTCTCTTACGACCTCCTTGCTTGTTGAGAGTTGCAAGAGAATGACTGGCTATGACAGTTAGGGGAGGAGCTATATTGCAGCTCTGCTGTGGGTTTCCTCTTGCAACTTCCTGTTGGGAATGAGAATATCCCACAAGTAATGGATGATCCGTGGACTGGATACACCTTACAAGAGAAATGGTAGCTTGTCCATCGATATTGATAACAAGTGTTTGTATATTTCATATCTTGGTTGAAAATGCAGACAAAGAACTGGAGATGCCTCATTTCTCTTTTTTAGAAACCACTTTAATAAATTCTCCCTTCACCAACATCTGTTTTGATTCAGTGCTAGGGATGATAAATCTACAGCGTGTAATGTCACACGCATTAGTACAAAATCCTACCACCCCCAATACAGAAGATTTTTTCTGTCTCTCTCTATCTCTGAGTCGCTTGCAATGTGGTGGGATAAAAAGGGGTAATGTGATGAACAATCTGATTTGTGAACTGACATCTCCCACCACATCCACTAGTGAATTCAGAGCAGGCAGCTATACTCAGATCAGACCACTTATCACAGGCAGCTGTCCACATCTCCAATAAAAAACATAGACCAGAAATCTTCATTTTAAAATGATTTTATGTACACAGTATAAATCAATAGAAAATTATACAAAAAAATTGTAACTGGCCAAATCAAAGCCTTCTTGTTTAAAAGGATTGTAAAAAAAAAAATGTTAATGTGTAATAAAAAGCAAAATGTATGCTTACCTAATAAATGTATTTATTTCTTGACACGATGAGTCCACGGATCATCTAATTACTATTAGGAATATCACTCCTGCCCAGCAGGGGAGGCGGCAAAGAGCACCACAGCAAAGCTGTTAAATATCACCTCCCTTCCCTCCAACCCCAGTCATTCGACCGAAGTAAAGGAGAGAAAGGAAGCAACAACAACCTGTCTAAAGAACAGGGCAGGCTGTGGACTCATCTTGTCAAGAAAGAAAGAAATTTATCAGGTAAGCATAAATTTAGTTTTCTTTCTAATGACACAATGAGTCCACGGATCATCTAATTACTATTGGGAATCAATACCCAAGCTAGAGTACACAGATGATAAGGGAGGGACAAGACAGGGAACCTAAACGGAAGGCACCACTGCTTGAAGAACCTTTCTCCCAAAAGCGCCTCAGCCGAGGCAAAAGTGTCAAATTTATAGAATTTTGAAAAGTGTGAAGAGAGGACCAAGTTGCAGCCTTGCAAATCTGTTCCACAGAAGCTTCAATTTTGAATGCCAAGGAAGAGGAACCAGCCCTCGTAGAATGAGCCGTAACTCTCTCAGGAGACTGCTGTCCAGCAGTTTCATAGGCAAAGCGAATGATACTCTTCAGCCGCAAAGAAAGAGAAGTAGCCGTAGCTTTCTGTCCCTTACGTTTCAAGAGAATAACACAAACAGAGCAGAAGACTGACGAAAATCCTTAGTCGCCTGTAAAAAGTATTTTAATGACCGCACCACGTCCAGATTGTGCAAAAGCCGTTCTCTCTGAGAAGAAGGATTAGGACACAAGGAAAGAACAACAATCTCCCGATTAATGTTCCGGTCTGAAACTACTTTAGGGAGAAAGCCTAATTTAGTACGCAAAACCACCTTATCCAAATGAAAAATAAGGTAAGGAGACTAATACTGTAATGCCGAGAGCTCTGACACTCTATGAGCAGATGAAATAGCAACAAGAAACAAAACTTTCCAAGATAACCACTTAATATCTAAGGAATGCATAGGCTCAAACGGAGCCCCTTGAAGAACTCTAAGAACTAAATTAAGACTCCAGGGAGGAGTAACTGGTTTAAACACAGGCCTGATCCTGACCAAGGCCTGACAAATGATTGCACGTCTGGGACGTCCGCCAGATATTTATGTAACAAAATAGACAAGGCAGATATTTGACCCCTTAGGGAACTTGCCGATAAACCCTTCTCCAAACCTTCTTGGAAAAAGGACAGAATTCTAGAAATCCTAACTCTACTCCAAGAGTAGCCCTTGAATTCACAACAATATAGATATTTACGCCATATCTTATGGTAAATCTTTCTAGTCACAGGTTTACAAGCCTGAATCATGTTCTCAATGACCGATTCCGAAAATTCACGCTTGGATAAAATTAAGCGTTCAATCGCCAAGCAGTCAGAATCAGAGAAACTATATTTTGACTTGAAGTAGAAGGTCCTTCCTTAAACGGAAGTCTCCAAGGTGGAAGAGATGAGATGTCCACCAGGTCTGCATACCAAATCCTGCGAGGCCACACAGCCTCAGGGTCCCTTGACCTCGACCCGTACCCCATTTGAGAATCAAGCTGGAAAACACTTCCGGATGAAGTTCCCTCTCCCCCGGGTGAAAGGTCTGCCTGCTCAGGAAGTCCGCCTCCCAGTTGTCCACTCCTGGAATGTGGATCGCCGACAGACAGCAATTGTGGGTCTCCGCCCACTGAATGATCTTAACTACCTCTGTCATGGCCAAGGAACTCCCTCAACCTGATGGTTGATGTAAGCCACTGAGGTTATATTGCCCGACTGGAACCTGATGAACCAGGCCGAAGCTAACTGAGGCCAGCCCAGGAGAGCATTGAAGATAGTTCTCAGTTCCAGAATGTTTATGGGTAGAACAGACTCCGATCGAGTCCATGTTCCCTGAGCCTTTAGAGAACCCCAGACTGCTCCCCATTCCAGAAGGCTGGCATCTGTTGTCAAAATCACTCAAGAGGGTCTGCGAAAGCAGGTTCCCTGGGAGATATGATCCTGAGACAACCACCAAAGTAGAGAACCCCTTGTCTCCTGCCTCAGCTGTAATCGCAATGACAGATCCGCATAATCTCCGTTCCACTGCCTGAGCATGCTTAACTGCAGAGGTCTGAGGTGGAAACGGGCGAATGGGATGATGTCCATTGCCGCTACCATCAGCTCGATTACCTCCATGCACTGAGCCACTGATGGCCGAGGAGAGGACTGAAGTGCTAGGCAAGAATCAAAATTTTTTTATTTCCTGACTTCTGTCAGAAAAATCTTCATTGATAAGGAATCTATTATGGTTCCCAAGAAAATTTCCCTTGTATTTGGAACTAAGGAACTCTTTTCCAAATTCACCTTCCATCTGTGAGACCGCCGGATAGATAACATTTCCGTGTGATTTCGCTTGTTGGAAGGAAGACGCCTGAACCAGAAAATCGTCCAGATAAGGTGCCACTGCAATGCCCTGCAATCGGAGCATCGCCAGCAGGGATTCCAGAACCTTTGAGAAAATTCTGGGAGCTGTGGCAAGACCGAATGGAAGTGGAAGTGTTTGTCTAGAAATGCAAACCTTAGAAACTTGTGATGGTCCGTGTGGTTGGGAACATGCAGGTACGTGTCCTTAAATTCCACCGTTGTCAAAAATTGACCCTCTTGGACCAAAAGAAGAATGGAACGAATTGTTTCCATCTTGAAGGACGGCACTCTGAGGAATTTGTTTAGACTCTTGAGATCTACAATTTGTCTGAAGGTTCCCCCCTTTTTGGGAACCACAAACAGATTGGAATAGAACCCCAGACCCCGTTCCTGCATTGGAACAGGAACTATCAGTCCCAGGTCGGAAAGGTCCCATACACAGTCTAAGAACGCTTCTCTTTTTGTCTGATCTACAGATAATCTTGAAAGCATAACCCTGCCCCTGGGAGGAAAGGTCTTGAACTCTAGTTTGTATCCCTGGGACACTATGTCCACCGCCCAGGGATCCTGAACATCGCGAACCCAAGCCTGAGTGAAGAATGAAAGTCTGCCCTCCACAAGATCCGGTCCCTGATCGGGGGCAGGCCCTTCATGCTGCCTTTGACTCAATAGCAGGCTTCTTGGATTGTTTTCCCTTGTTCCAAGACTGATTGGGCAAAACCTGTATTCTTAGTTCCCATCTTAATAAACTGAAGGGAAGCATCTGTAATAAAGCAGTTTGCCAACTTAAGGGCCTTAATCCTATCCTGGATTTCTTTGAGGGGAGTGTCTGTTCGAATGGCTTCAGACAATGCATCAAACCAGTATGCTGCATCACTAGTGACCGTAGCAATACAAACCACGGGTTGCCATTGAAAAGCCTGGTGTACATACATCTTCTTGAGTAACCTCTATAAATTTTTATCCATAGGATTCTTAAAGGAACAACTATCCTCTATTGGAATAGTAGTTCTTTTGGCTAGTGTGGAAATTGCCCCTTCCACCTTGGGTACAGTCTGCCAAGACTCCTTGATAGAGTCTTCTATAGGAAACATCTATTTAAATATAGGGGGTGGAGAAAAAGGGGTACCCGGTCTCTCCCATTCCTTAGCAATGATCTCTGTAGCCTTATCTGGTACAGGAAATACCTTCACCATGGAGGGCACGTTAAAATACTTGTTTAGGTTACTAGACTTCTTAGGATTGACTACGACGGTAGTGTCGGAGTCGTCCAGGGTAGCTAAAACCTCCTTAAGTAACAAACTGAGGTGTTTTAGCTTATACCTAAATGATACAACTTCAGTATCAGCAGGAGGAATTACACTGTCCGAGTCTGAGATTTCACCCTCAGATTCTACCGAATTATCTTCCTCCTCAGGCTTCTGGGAGGGGGCATTTGAAATAGTAACAACTGTGTCAGTAACCTCACTTACTTATTGTTTACTTTTCCTCTTGCACTTTCCCTGCAGCATGGGAAAAGCAGACAACGCATCAGAAACCTCAGAGGACATGAGAGAAGCGATGTCTTGCAAAGTAACTCCAGATGGAGTAATGGAGGAAGCGCAGGGCACTGGCTGTATGCACGTTTTGGGACACTTGAGGAGAAAGCTGCAGCATATTTTGAACATTGTCAGAAAACATGTAACATCTTGCAGGCCCTCTTGGTCCATCTTTATTCACCACAAAAACTGAATAAATATATAGAAAATGGATATTTTATTAAAAAAAATATCTCACAAAAAAACTATACTGTTCCTTTAAATCTTTTAAAATAAACTGCTTTATTTATTTTCAGCAAGAAATTAAAATAACATAAGTAGCAATTAAATACTCCGGACACCTTTACACCTCAGCTTAACTTTGCTGAGGTGCTTACCTGCCGGAGATTATAGGTTGTTAGATGATCCGGACTCAATCTATTTTTCTGTTAGATGAAGTCCGTAATACGGCCAAAAACTGAGACAAAGTCTTCCATGTCACAGAACACAGGAACTATGAAGGAGAAGTGCGCAACAAATTTTGGCGCTTCCGTCAGCCCCGCCCATCATGGGCGTTACAAGAAAAATCTTCCCTCAGGTCTTTTTAAAACATAATAATGCCGTTTTATACTCAAGCTAAAACATCACCTTTAAACCTGCCCCTCGTCCCCAGTGCCTGCTATTACTGCCCATAATAAATACTCTCCAAGTCATAAGAGAATTCCTTTATTATGTCCCAAATTAAGTGCCATCTTTTATTCTGAATGACGATCCCAGAAAATAAAAAAGTCAGCACATGGACCTGTGGAAGAAAATGCAAAGACTGAATAAACTTACTCAGGCTTTAGAAAATAGGGCACCATTAGTATATGGGAGGCACAGTGACGATTATACCCCACAAGTTCCCATTTCTCTAAAGCCACCACTGCTCTACTGAAGAGACTTATATGGACTATGGCTACACCCTAGAACAAAGCAGCACAATCTTGCACCACTTAAAAAAATAATAAAATCTTGCTTGAAGAATCTTCTTTTCCAACACCTAACTTTACCATTTCCTTGCTCTAATGTTAGACAAAGAGAATGACTGGGGTTGGAGGGAAGGGAGGTGATATTTAGCAGCTTTGTTGTGGTGCTCTTTGCCGCCTCCTGCTGGGCAGCAGTGATATTCCCAATAGTAATTAGATGATTTGTGGACTCATCGTGTCATTAGAAAGAAAAATATTTTCTTCTAAGGAAAAACTAAAAAAGTGTAGGATTGCCAGCTTCTGTGAGAACTGAAAGAGCACACTGCAGACTACACAAGCTAAACACTGCTACATTTGACACACCCATTAGTTAATCACTCTAGTAAATCATTTATGTCCATTCATAACTGGCCTCAGCGGGCAAGATAAGGGAACATTGAAAAAAAATGGAAATCAAGGTTACAACATGGCTGAGCCCAGCATTAGTTGCAAAGAGCCTTTTTGCATTGTTTTAAACTTGTGACAAAGCAGGTTAGGTATATCAAATATCCAAAGTAGGAAGACAGCACACCCTGACCTATGGGGCACGGAAAAAGACTTGCCAAGTCTCAATCAGAATCTAGAATTCATACAATTTCCAGCCTGCAGGGATGTCCAATTTATATCGCCCGGGACATGCAGTTCTGGGCACAGAGTAGGTGGATTTTCCCCACATTAAGCCCTGCTGTGGGCTAGTAGTGCACAGGAGTTACTGATGTAGAAACCTACAAAGTAGAGAGCCGAAGAGAAAAAAAAACAGAGGTGGGGCTACACGCTAGTGCATGAGACTGTGATACAGGAACTGCTGGGGGATATTGACATGTGTCTCTATACTCTGACACGGTTCCCTAGTTTTCCAGTAACAATACGATAGGTTTGGCCGGTGTCACATGATGTTAGTGACTTGTTTCTCGGGAAGTATCAGCTGGATGTAAAAAGAAAGAGGAGATACGAAGTGTGAGTGGGTAATCCTGGAGACTCTGTGTGGGGAGTCAGGGACCAGCGCTCAGGAAGCTATCTTAGGGCATGCTGGAGGTTTGGTTATCCAATGCAGATCAGGAAGCAGATTATACTAATCACTCCACTCCTGGTTCCAGCTCTCAGTGTGAGTGCAGCATGCACTGATTCACATCACTGAGAGCCAGCCAGAAGGAGATATTAATATGGTCTGTACGAGACAGAGGTGCAGACTAGACTACCAAGGAGGGAATACTTTGTATTTAATATATTGCAGGTTCTGCTATATATTAAATATAAAGTAAACTGCAAATGGCAAAAAAATTAAAATCAAAGGGATTTTTTTTTCTCTTTATTATAAAAAAAAAAAAAAGTCCACTGAACCTCCAGAGATTTGATATCTGTGTCTGTATGATTTTGCGATTATCTGTGTGTAAGAATTTGATTATATGTGTTTGAATCGGTGAGTGCATGAATTTGTGATTGTGGGTATCTGGGACTTTGTGTTTTTTTCTGTGAATGTGTGTATGAAACAGTGTGTTTTCGGCGCATCCGTAAATTTGTGAGAAACACCATTCATACTGACACTGCACAGAGAAAAAAAAATGAAATCACTTACTGACATGGCACTCACACACAAACTAATATTACATATACAGTGACATTAACAAAAACATCACACACACATAAATACATAAGGACAATGCAAACAAACAACATAATTTATGCTTACCAGATAAATTCCTTTCCTTCCGGATAGGGAGAGTCCACGGCTTGATTCCTTACTGTTGGAAAATACACCACCTAGCCATCAGGAGGCAGCAAAGATACCACAGCCAAAGGCTTAAATATCCCTCCCACTTCCGCATTAACCTAGTCAGTCTGCCGAGGGAAGGAGAAACATTAGGGTATAAATGGTGCCAGAAGAATAGAATAAATAATAGGGGACCGCCCATAGAAAAGAAAAAACGTGCGGGCCGTGGACTCTCCCTATACGGAAGGAATATATCTGGTAAGCATAAATTATGTTTTCCTTCCTAAGATAGGGAGAGTCCACGGCTTCCTTCCTTACTGTTGGAAAAACTATAAACAAGCTCCAGAGGACACTGAATTAATAACGGAAGGGAACAAAAAGGAAGAGGTGGACCCTATTCTGAGGGCACCACAGTCTGCAAAACTTTTCTATCGAAAGCTGCTTCAGCCGAAGCAAAAACATCAACCTTGTAAAATTTTGAAAAAGAATGTAAGGAGGTCCAGATAGCTGCCTTACAAATCGGATCCATAGAGGTCTCGTTCTTGTTAAAGGCCCAAGAGGAAGCCATTGCTCTAGTGGAATGAGCCGTTAATCTCTCAGGACGACGATGTCACGCTGTTTCGTAAGATAAGCGGATGACACTACTTAACGAAAAAGATAGGGAAGTCAAAGTAGCCTTCTGCCCCTTTTACGCTTCCCGAATACACAACAAACAAAGAGGTAGATTGCCTAAACAGCTTAGAAGTCTGAAGATAGAACTTCAAGGCGCATACCACATCCAAATTGTGAAGTAAGCGTTCCTTCAATGAAGAAGGATTAGGACACAAGGAAGGAACCACAATCTCCTGATTGATGTTGCGATCTGACACAACCTTAGGAAGAAAACCTAATTTAATATGTAAAACTGCCTTATCTGCATAAAAAAAATATCAGATAAGGGGGCTCACATTGCAAAGCAGAGATCTCAGAAACTCTGCACGCAGAGGCAATAGCCAATAAAAAGAGAACCTTCCAAGATAACAATTTAATGTCAACGGAATGCAGAGGCTCAAACGGAACCTGTTGCAAAATCCAAAGAACAAGATTTAGGGTCCAAGGAGGAGCCCCAGATCTAAACACAGGTCTGATCCTAAGCCTTAAAGGACTGCACGTCAGGAAGCCGACAGAGCCGTAATCTCTCCCCTCAGGGAACTAGCAGAAAGGCCCTTCTCCAGCCCATAATGGAAAAAAGATAAAATCCTGGCAACCTTAAAGGGACAGTCAACAGCAGAATTTTTGTTGTTAAGAAAGATAATCCCTTTATTACCCATTCCCCAGTTTTGCATAACCAACACAGTTATATCTATACACTTTTAACCTCTGTGATTACCTTGTATCTAAGCCTCTGCAGACTGCCCCCTTATTTCAGCTCTTTTGACTGACTTGAATTTTAGCCAATCAGTGCTCACTCACGGGTAACTTTACGTGCATGAGCTCAATGTTATCTATATGAAACACATGAACTAATGCCCTCTAGTGGTCAAAATGCATTCAGATTAGAGGCAGTCTTCAAGGTCTAAGAAATTAGCATATGAACCTCTAGGTTTAGCTTTTAACTAAGAATACCAAAAGAACAAAGCAAAATTGGTGATAAAAGTAAATTGCAAAGTTGTTTAAAATTGCATTTCCTATTTTAATCATGAAAGTTTTTTTTGGACTTGACTGTCCCTTTAACTCTGTGCCAGGAAAAAACAAGTTCTTCACATTAGAATAAGTAGGTCCTCCACACCTTGTGGTAGATACGCAGAGTAACTGATTTACGAGCTTGAATAAGAGTATCAATGACACTCTCAGAGAAACCTCTCACAGCTAAGACTAAGCATTCAATCTCCATGTAGTCAGTCTCAGAGAATCTAGATTTTAATGAACAAATGGACCTTGTATCAGCAGGTCTCTGCGGCAAGGTAACTTCCACGGAGGAGATGAGGACATCCCCACTAGATCCGCGAACCACATCATTCGCGGCCACGATGGAACAATCAGGATTACTGATACCCACTACTGCTTGATGCAGGCCACTACTCGAGGAAGAAGTGGTAATGGAGAAAAAAAGATATACGAGTTTGAACCTCCAGGGCACTGCTAGTGCATCTATTAGATCCGCTTGGGGATCCCTCAACCTCGACCCGTACCTGGGTAGCTTGGTATTGAGACGGGATGCCATAAGATCTATCTCCCGCGTTCCCCACTTGCATAATTCTGCAAACACTTTAGGATGGAGAGACCATTGCCCTGGATGGAAGGATTGCCTGCTGAGAAAATCTGCCTCCCAGTTGTCCATACCCGGAATGTGGATCGGTGACAGCGAACAACAGTGGACCTCAGCCCACTCGAGAATCTGAGATACTTCCTTCATCGCCAAGGAGCTTCTTGCGCCCCCCCCCGAATGTTTGATGTAAGCCACCGAGGTTATATTGTCTGATTGGAATCTGATTAACTGGGACAAACGCAGAAGTGGCCAAGCCTTCAAGGCCTTGAAGATTTCCCATAGTTCCAAAATATTGATTGGGAGGAGGACTCCTCCTGAGTCCACAACCCCTGTGCCTTCCTGGCACCCCAAACAGCTCCCCATCCGGATAGGCTTGCGTCCGTAGTCACAATCTCAGAGGAAGGTCTTAAGCGTGTCCCTCAGGACAGATGATCTGGACAAAGCCACCAAGAGAGTGATTCTCTTGACCGGCTGTCTAATACAATCTGTTCAGATAGATCTGAATGATCACCGTTCCACTGCCTCAGCATGCACAGTTGTAAAGGTCTGAGATGGAACCTGGCAAAAGCAATAGTGTCCATGCAGGTCACCATGAGATCAATCACCTCCATACACTGAGCCACAGAGGGACTCAAGGAGGTGCGGAGGGCAAGACATACCGAAATTAGCTTGCAATGTCTCTGGTCTGTTAGAAATATCCTCATAGATATGGAGTCTATTATAGTACCCAGGAATTCCACCCTGGTACGTGGGATAAGAAAACTCTTTGGCAAGTTTATCTTCCATCCATGTAATCGAAGAAGACTGAGAAGGGATTCCGAGAATTCTTCTGCAAGACTAAAGGATGGTGCTTGCACCAGAATATCGTCCAAGTATGGTGCTTCTGCAATACCCTGAGTTCTGGCAACGGCTATGAATGAAGGATGGACCTTATTGTCTCCATCTTGAAGGAAGGGACACTGAGAAATTTGTTTAAGTACTTTAGGTCCAGAATGGGGCAGAACATTCCCTCCTCCTTTGGGACCACGAAAAGGTTTGAATAAAACCCCAAACCCCTTTCTTCAATAGGCACCGGGACAACAACTCCTAAGGAGGATAGATCCGGAACACACCCTAGAAAGGTAGCCCTCTTTTCTGGTCTCGTAGACAGATTCGAGAGGAGGAATCTGCCCCTTGGCAGGTACGATTGGAAGCCTATCTTGTATCCCTGAGATACCACCACCAAGACCAACGGATCCTATACGCCCTTGAACCAGGCATCTAAAAAAAGAGACAGACTGCCCCCTACACAATCCGATCCCAGATCGAGGGCCGCCCTTTCATGAAGATTTGTTTTCGGTGGGTTTTTTATTCTGCTTGAATTTATTCCAGGACTGAGCCGGCTTCCAAGTACTCTTGGGTTGCTCGGGCTTTAAGGAGAATAGTTGTCATAAGGATTTGTCAGAACGAAAGGAACGAAAATTAGAAGATTGTCGTCCCTTAGACTTGTTCTTCTTATCTTGCGGTAGAAAAAGCACCCTTAACCGTAGAAATAATGGAGTCCAGGCCTGGACCAAATGAAAATTTTCTCTTGAAGGGAAGAGAATAGAGTCTGGACTTAGAAGTCCTATCCGCAGACCAAGACATAAACCAGAGCACTCGGTGGGTTAGGACCACAAAGCCAAAGGCCTTTGCATTTAGGCGAATAATTTGCACATTCGCATCATAGATAAAATAATTAGCAATTCTCAAAGCTGTAAGTCTGTCTTGAATATCCTTGAGGGGAGACTCCACCTCAATGAGTTCCGACAAAGACTTGCACCAGTAGGTAGCCTTTCCGGCAACTGCAGCCGCCGGTTGAAAGAAAATTCCTGTATGTTGAAACATCTTTCTCAGAAAGGTTTACATTTTCTTATCCATCAGCTCTCTGAACGAAGAACTATCCCCAAGAGGTATAGTAGTATGTTTAGCAAGCGTAGAGACAGCACCATCTACCTTAGGAATGGAAGCCCACAAATCCAGTTTAGAGACCGGGACCAACTTTTTAAAAGTAGATGAGGGGAAAAAGGAAGAACCAATTCTTTTTCTTTTGTTCTTAATAATGTTCGCCATCTTAACCGGCACAGGAAAGTCAAAGGAACTTTCCTGTCTAATTTAGGTATCAGTGCGGCCTCTGGAACCTCTAATGTAGACAGAACCTCCTTTAATAAAAAAACACAAGTGCTCAATTTTAAATCTAAAGGACGGTTCCTCAAAGCAGGAGGCTTGGATGCTAAGGACTCCAACCAAGAAAGTTCACCCTCTGAAGCTACAGAGGTTAACTCATCGTTTAACCTTTCTCTTGCGTTTGTTTAGAGTGAGGTAATGCACTGAGGGCTGCAGCAAAGTCAGCAGGAAGAAGGCCCCCTCCAGGTGGAGGATTAGAGGTGCTACGGGGAACTGCCTGTGGAGTTGATAATGTAGTAAGGTTAGTAATCTCACAGGACGCCGAGTCCTGAGAGGTAGACGGCTCAAAGGACTAAGTGCCTTAGCAGGCTTGTTTCCCTTTAGACTTTATGTTTCACATGCCTTAACACTGTTATAAATGAGTGGGTGGGAAAACCACGGCCTCCTGACAATATAAACAGGTATGATTTAGTACAGAAGGAGTACCTTCTAACATGTCAGAGTCCTCCATAGCTCAGGTTATACCCACAGAAGGATACAAACAAAAACTTTGTTTTATTATAGAAAACTGCACCTTTATTCTTCCAATGGCTGGGGCACTCAACACCTCCTATACCCAGGCAGTTAACAGAGGAAACGCTCTCCTCAGGTTCCAAGTCTCAGCCGGAATGGAGGAAATGAACATAGACCTGTTATTACAAGTGCAGCAAGTAATAGGAGTTGTGCAACACTTTCAAAAACGAAAGTGAAACTTAAAAGTGAAACCTGTTTGTTCCAGCCAAAAACACACTGTCTATCATCCCAGGATAAAAATCAAACAAAGCAGCATGTAAATAATTAATACACTGGTTAAGTAACCCCAACTATTCAATAAACCCCCTTCAGAGGATATTAACCCTGGATCCTATCAAGGTATAAAGGAGCCACACTGTGACCCTGTTACAGCGTTTTATGTTTAAAAATTTACCTACAGGATCCATGCTGTGGAACAGAACACAGCCTCTCAAGTGTGACAGTCTTATAGCAACGCTCCTGACATGGACTTGAGTGAGAGAAAGTAGGCAGTGAAACTTGTCAACACGGATGGCTTAGGAGCTGTTAGCAGTAGTCTGGATGGTTTCGCAGAAAAACTTTCCCTCCATCTCCAGACTCTAACTTGCATGAATACTCTCTTTGAGAGGTTGTCATGACTACTTAAAACTCCAGTCCTATCTCAAAGGGCAGATAGCCTTTTTTAGGATGCTCCGAATCTTTTGACACTTCTCTGCCACCTCCTAACATGACAAAAGGCAAAGAATGACTAGTGTAATGAGGAAGTGGAAGGGATATTTAAGCCTTTGGCTGAGGTGTCTTTGCCTCCTCCTGGTGGCGAGGTGTTCTATTTCCCAACAGTAAGGAATGAAGATAGTGGACTCTCCCTATATGAGGAAGGAAAGAATTTTATTGTTAAAGGGACAGTAAACCTTAAAAATAATGTTATATAATTCTGCACATAGTGCAGAATTATATAACATTATATTAGCGCAAACATTATAAAACATAATTTCTCCTTTGAATTTTTTAAAAAAACTGCTGTTTTACAGACCCGCTCTCTGTGATCTTCTGAGTGGGTCTGTTTTTTTTTTTTTTTTCAAACAGAGCATCGGGCCAGCTGTATAGTCACAGCCCGGCCCGACCGCACCATAGCACTAAGTGCAGCTCGCTCCTGCTGTCTGATAGAGCAGGAGCGAGCTGCACTTAGTGCTATGGCGCGGTCGGGCCGGGCTCTGACTATACAGCTGGCCGATGCGCTGTTTGAAAAAAACAGACCCGCTCAGAAGATCACAGAGAGCGGGTCTGTAAAACAGCAGTTTTTTAAAAAAAATTCAAAGGGGAAATTATGTTTTATAATGTTTGCGCTAATATAATGTTATATAATTCTGCACTATGTGCAGAATTATATAACATTATTTTTAAGGTTTACTGACACTTTAATACAATAAAATTAACTCATTATAATTGTCTCATTTACTAAGGCGTACATTGTATGCCGCCTGTCTAACCTAAGGACCATTTTTAGATTTTTGTCTTAAAAAAATATTAGGCCCAGAATCCCCCCCCCCCCCCCCAAAAAAAAAAAATATTGAAATCAGGACAAATTAATTCATTTATTCAGTATTTCGCTTTAGGTGTCCTAGTTGTTTAAAAATAATAAGTAAAATAATTTTGTGTATTAGGACAAGTAGATTGTCATGAAGGGCAAGTAGATTGGGCTCCCACTTTAGTCTGTTGGACAAGTAGATTTTTTTAAAATTTCTACACCCCTGCCTCAAATTATTTTTTAACTGGGTCCATAAATACAAAAAACAACAACAGTTCAGGCCTGCAATACGCCAACAGTCAAGAGAGAGAGGGAGAGAGGAAGAGAGGGAGAGAGGAAGAGAGGGAGAGAGGAAGAGAGGGAGAGAGGAAGAGAGGGAGAGAGGGAGAGAGAGAGAGAGAGAGACAGAGAGGGAGAGAGGGAGGGAGAGAGAGAGAGAGAGAGACAGAGAGGGAGGGAGAGAGAGAGGGAGAGAGAGAGGGAGGGAGAGAGAGAGGGAGAGAGAGAGGGAGAGAGAGAGGAATAGAGGGAGAGTCAGAAAGAGAGAAAGAAGGGGAGAGAGAGAGGAAGAGGGAGCAAAAGGAAGAGGGGGAGAAAAAAAGGAGGATTGTTGAATGAGGGAGGGGGAGAGGGGAAAAAAGAGAGGGAGAGAGATATGAGACTCAGAGCAGCCTGTGCTTATATAAAGTAAAATTCTAATACATAAATGACACATCTTAATACATTATAGTATGTTATATTTACAGTAAGTCAGGAACTAAGCACATAGGTAAAGCATTTTTTTTCTTCTTTAAAATGTCCCATGAAACACTGAATTAAAAATGCTGTACCCTTGTGGGGGTTTTGTTTTTTTTTTTTTAAATTGTTAGTGTTTTAACAACAACAAAAAATACAGACTAGCCAACATCATAACTACACAATTCTTTGTTTACCATTGCACAAAGAATAAAGAGTTCTATAGTATAGCCGATAGCACAACTTTTAGCCAATAGAAAAAAAAGGTTTGCAAGTCATCTGCTGCCTGCTGAAAACTCTGTGTATAGCTTGGTCTTCACACTGTACAAAAGACCAAAGGGTTTCTTTATTTACTACAGCAAGAAGACGCAAACCACAGCAGAATTCTTCACATACAGCAGGAAAAAAAAAGCATCATAAAACTATTTTCAAACAGTTCTTCTCTGGGGAGGCTTACAGGCACAGAAAAAAAAAAAAAAAAAGAAAAAGATTTGTTTGGAAATTAAAGCAAAAAAAAAAAAAAAAATGACTCATGGAAAGGCAGTGATAAACATTCCCATAATTTGTGCTTCTAACACAGGCACATGTCAGTGCGTTACTCTGTACAACCTGGGCTTTGCTTACTCACAAATAAGAATCTTTCATTCGCAAGATCTTTATTACCGTACTTTATTTCCAACAGTATTAGTCTTTTAGCTAGTGGTAAAATGTATAGGAATAAAAATTAAACTAAAAAAAGGTGTAGCTTTAATCAATCATATTTTCTAGCTTTGTGTTTTCCACCTATTACATAAAATATACAAGATGGATCATTATAAAAAAAAATTGTATACTGTCGTTTCTGCCGCTATTCTCGTTAGATAGGAGTTTTTTTTAAAATATTATTTTAGTTAAAAAGGGGATTTTATTATTTTTGATTCATTTGTTTATTATTTATTGTGTGCCATATATTGTGATCTGCACACATGTAAGAATAATCTGTGAAGCCGTAGCAAGCCAAGTGAATAAAATTTTCAAGGACAACAATAAATTTAATAGAAATACTGGGATTACGTCCAATAGAAGGTACCATAACCTGCTCAGATCTCTTTTTTTTTATTTTTTTTATCCAAAATCAATAGAGTCAACATAATTCTTTATTATGAACTGCTTTTAGCGCTCAGTGGTCAGTTTATGTAGCTCAATGAAATTCTCACTGCACTAGTCATACATACAGAACAGACCAAAAAGAGGGGAAAAGCCATAAATCTGGTACGTGAAGTACACCACTGGGTATAATGAATTTATCCCACTATAAATCTCTCATAAGAATTTGTACTTTACATTTGCAAGATGAAGGAAATGCTTCAAAGCAAGAGTTTTTTTAACCAAAGTAAAACCACGCTGAATGCCCCATCGGGAGAAAATCAGCCACATACAAAGCTGTCGAATCACTTAACAAGGTGGTGTGACACACTATTTGGAGGCTCTCTCTCCAGATCATACTATAAGTAAGCATCAATCATATGAAAGGGGATCTAAGCTCACATTGTACAAGTTTCTCCTCTCTGTGTGACACAAAGTTCAGAGATCATAAACATTTGTTAGGCTGTGTCAGTGCACACTGGACACATGGTTGACACTAAAGGTGTTCCGTAAAATTACTAATAATAAAATACATATTGCTACATTATAGTAAGAAATTGTAAAATAAATATAATCCTATATTGTCATGTGTAATTAGTTCACCAGATTGCTGTATGAGGTGACTCGTTACGTGGTATCATTAAGAGCACACTACAAAATAGAGTTCATCTTTGCTAGATAAGCAAATATACAAACCCCAAATATGAGTTGTTTAACATGATTAGCCTAGTCAGAACAAGTTTTATTATAAATAGGATCACTGAAAACTTTACTTGTAGAAAAAAATAATAAGAAAAAATTAAGAAAACCTTAAAGGGACAGTCTACTTGAAATGTTTATTAAAAAGTTAGATATCCCTTTATTAAAAAAACATAATTTATGCTTACCTGATAAATTTATTTCTCTTGTAGTGTAGTCAGTCCACGGGTCATCCATTACGTATGGAATATATCTCTTCCTAACAGGAAGCTGCAAGAGGATCACCCAAGCAGAGCTGCTAAATAGCTCCTCCCCTCACATGTCATATTCAGTCATTCGACCAAAGTAGACGAGAAAGGAGAAACCATAGGGTGCAGTGGTGACTGGAGTTTAATTAAAATTTAGGTCTGCCTTAAAGACAGGGCGGGCCGTGGACTGACTACACTACAAGAGAAATAAATTTATCAGGTAAGCATAAATTATGTTTTCTCTTGTTAAGTGTAGTCAGTCCACGGGTCATCCATTACTTATGGAATACCAATACCAAAGCTAAAGTACACGGATGAAGGGAGGGACAAGGCAGGAACATTAAACAGAAGGAACCACTGCCTGAAGTACCTTTCTCCCAAAAATAACCTCCGAAGAAGCAAGTATGTCAAATTTGTAAAATTTTGAAAAGGTGTGAAGCGAAGACCAAGTCGCAGCCTTGCAAATCTGTTCAACAGAGGCCTCATTTTTAAAGGCCCAGGTGGAAGCCACAGCTCTAGTAATCCTTTCAGGAGGCTGCTGTCCAGCAGTCTCATAGGCTAAACGTATTATGCTACGAAGCCAAAAAGAGAGAGAGGTAGCCGAAGCCTTTTGACCTCTTCTCTGTCCAGAGTAAACGACAAACAGGGAAGAAGTTTGACGAAAATCTTTAGTTGCCTGCAAATAGAACTTCAGGGCACGGACTACGTCCAAATTATGCAAAAGTCGTTAGTTCTTTGAAGAAGGGTTAGGACACAGTGATGGAACAACAATCTCTTGATTGATATTCCTGTTAGTAACTACCTTAGGTAAGAACCCAGGTTTAGTACGCAGAACTACCTTGTCTGAATGAAAAATCAGATAAGGAGAATCACAATGTAAGGCAGATAACTCAGAGACTCTTCGAGCCGAGGAAATAGCCATCAAAAACAAAACCTTCCAGGATAACAGCTTGATATCAATGGAATGAAGGGGTTCAAATGGAACGCCTTGAAGAACATTAAGAACTAAGTTTAAGCTCCACGGCGGAGCAACAGTCTTAAACACAGGCTTAATCCTAGTTAAAGCCTGACAAAAAGCCTGAACGTCTGGAACTTCAGCCAGACGTTTGTGTAGAAGAATAGACAGAGCAGAAATCTGTCCCTTTAACGAACTAGCAGATAAGCCCTTTTCTAAACCCTCTTGTAGAAAGGACAATATCCTAGGAATCCTAACCTTACTCCATGAGTAACTCTTGGATTCGCACCAATATAAATATTTACGCCATATCTTATGGTAAATTTTTCTGGTAACAGGCTTCCTAGCCTGTATTAAGGTATCAATAATCGACTCCGAGAAGCCACGCTTTGATAGAATCAATAGTTCAATCTCCATGCAGTCAGCCTCAGAGAAATTAGATTTGGATGTTTGAAAGGACCCTGAATTAGAAGGTCCTGTCTCAGAGGTAGAGACCACGGTGGACAGGACGACATGTCCACTAGGTCTGCATACCAGGTCCTGCGTGGCCACGCAGGCGCTATCAAAATCACCGAAGCTCTCTCCTGTTTGATCTTGGCAATCAAACGAGGAAGCATCGGGAATGGTGGAAACACATAAGCCATGTTGAAGACCCAAGGGGCTGTCAGAGCATCTATCAACACCGCTCCCGGGTCCCTGGACCTGGATCCGTAACAAGGAAGCTTGGCGTTCTGGCGAGACGCCATGAGATCCAGATCTGGTTTGCCCCAACGAAGAATCAGTTGAGCAAAGACCTCCGGATGAAGTTCCCACTCCCCCGGATGAAAAGTCTGGCGACTTAGAAAATCCGCCTCCCAGTTCTCTACGCCTGGGATGTAAATTGCTGACAGGTGGCAAGAGTGAGACTCTGCCCAGCGAATTATCTTTGAGACTTCCAACATCGCTAGGGAACTTCTGGTTCCCCCTTGATGGTTGGTGTAAGCCACAGTCGTGATGTTGTCCGACTGAAATCTGATGAACCTCAGAGTTGCTAACTGAGGCCAAGCTAGGAGAGCATTGAATATTGCTCTTAATTCCAGAATATTTATTGGGAGGAGTTTCTCCTCCTGAGTCCATAATCCCTGAGCTTTCAGGGAGTTCCAGACTGCGCCCCAGCCTAGAAGGCTGGCGTCTGTTGTTACAATCGTCCAATCTGGCCTGGGAAAGGTCATCCCCTTGGACAGATGTGGCCGAGAAAGCCACCATAGAAGAGAATCTCTGGTCTCTTGATCCAGATTTAGTAGGGGGGACAAATCTGAGTAATCCCCGATCCACTGACTTAGCATGCACAATTGCAGCGGTCTGAGATGCAGGCGCGCAAATGGTACTATGTCCATTGCCGCTACCATTAAGCCGATTACTTCCATGCACTGAGCTACTGACGGGTGTGGAATGGAATGAAGGACACGGCAAGCATTTAGAAGTTTTGATAACCTGGCCTCTGTCAGGTAAATTTTCATCTCTACAGAATCTATAAGAGTCCCTAGAAAGGGAACTCTTGTAAGTGGTAATAGAGAACTATTTTCCACGTTCACCTTCCACCCATGCGACCTCAGAAATGCCAGAACCATCTCTGTATGAGACTTGGCAGTTTGAAAACTTGACGCTTGTATCAGAATGTCGTCTAGGTACGGAGTCACCGCTATGCCTCGCGGTCTTAGTACCACCAGAAGTGAGCCCAGAACTTTTGTAAAGATTCTTGGAGCCGTAGCTAATCCGAAGGGAAGAGCTACAAACTGGTAATGCCTGTCTAGGAAAGCAAATCTTAGGTACCGATAATGATCCTTGTGAATCGGTATGTGAAGGTAGGCATCCTTTAAATCCACTGTGGTCATGTACTGACCCTCTTGGATCATGGGAAGGATGGTTCGAATAGTTTCCATTTTGAATGATGGAACTCTTAGAAATTTGTTTAGGATTTTTAAGTCGAAGATTGGTCTGAAGGTTCCCTCTTTCTTGGGAACCACAAATAGATTTGAATAGAATCCCTGCCCGTGTTCCGTCCGCGGAACTGGGTGGATCACCCCCATTAGTAAAAGGTCTTGTACACAGCATAGAAACGCCTCTTTCTTTATTTGGTTTGCTGATAACCTTGAAAGATGAAATCTCCCTCGTGGAGGAGAAGTTTTGAAGTCCGGGAGATATCCCTGAGATATGATCTCCAACGCCCAGGGATCCTGGACATCTTTTGCCCAAGCCTGGGCGAAGAGAGAAAGTCTGCCCCCCACTAGATCCGTTTCCGGATAGGGGGCCCTCTCTTCATGCTGTCTTGGGGGCAGCAGCAGGTTTCTTGGCCTGCTTGCCCTTGTTCCAGGACTGGTTAACTTTCCAGCCCTGCCTGTAACGAGCAACAGCTCCTTCCTGTTTTGGAGCGGAGGAAGTTGATGCTGCTCCAGCCTTGAAGTTACGAAAGGCACGAAAATTAGACTGTTTGGCCTTTGATTTGGCCCTGTCCTGAGGTAGAGCATGGCCCTTACCTCCCGTAATGTCAGCTATAATTTCTTTCAAGCCGGGCCCGAATAAGGTCTGCCCTTTGAAAGGAATATTAAGCAATTTAGATTTAGAAGTCACGTCAGCTGACCAGGATTTAAGCCATAGCGCTCTGCGCGCTTGGATGGCGAATCCAGATTTCTTAGCCGTAAGTTTGGTTAAATGTACGACGGCATCAGAAACAAATGCGTTAGCTAGCTTAAGTGCTTTAAGCTTGTTCATCATTTCATCCAATGGAGCTGTGCGAATGGCCTCTTCCAGAGACTCAAACCAGAATGCCGCCGCAGCAGTGACAGGCGCAATGCATGCAAGGGGCTGTAAGATAAAACCTTGTTGAACAAACATTTTCTTAAGGTAACCCTCTAATTTCTTATCCATTGGATCTGAAAAGGCACAACTATCCTCCACCGGGATAGTGGTACGTTTAGCTAAAGTAGAAACTGCTCCCTCCACCTTAGGGACCGTCTGCCATAAGTCTTGTGTGGTGGCGTCTATAGGAAACATTTTCCTAAATATGGGAGGAGGGGAAAAGGGCACACCAGGTCTATCCCACTCCTTGCTAATAATCTCTGTAAGCCTTTTAGGTATAGGAAACACGTCAGTACACACCGGTACCGCATAGTATCTATCCAACCTACATAATTTTTCTGGAATTGCAACCGTGTTACAATCATTCAGAGCCGCTAATACCTCCCCTAGCAATATGCGGAGGTTCTCAAGCTTAAATTTAAAATTAGAAATCTCTGAATCCAGTCTCCCTGGATCAGATCCCTCACCCACAGAATGAAGCTCTCCGTCTTCACGTTCTGCAAACTGTGACGCAGTATCTGACATGGCTCTCACCTCATCCGCGCGCTCTGTCCTTAACCCAGAGCTATCGAGCTTGCCTCTTAATTCTGGCAATTTAGATAATACTTCTGTCATAAACAGTAGCCATGTCTTGCAAAGTGATTTGTAAGGACCTCCCTGATGTACTTGGCGCCACAAAATCACGCACCTCCTGAGCAGGAGGCGAAGGTACTGACACGTGAGGAGAGTTAGTCGGCATAACTTCCCCCTCGTTGTCTGGTGATAATTTCTTTACATGTAAAGATTGACTTTTATTTAAAGTAGCATCAATGCAATTAGTACATAAATTTCTATTGGGCTCCACATTGGCCTTTAAACATAGTGAACAAAGAGATTCATCTGTGTCAGACATGTTTAAACAGACTAGCAATGAGACTAGCAAGCTTGGAAATACTTTTCTAAATAAATTTACAAGCAATATAAAAAACGCTACTCTGCCTTTAAGAAGCATAAAAAGCTGTCACAGTTGAAATAACAATGAACCAAAATAGTTATAGCAACCAATTTTTCACAGTAAATGTATTAAGTTAGCAAAGGATTGCACCCACCAGCAAATGGATGATTAACCCCTTAATACCCAAAAACGGATTAACATTTCTCTCACAGTCAAAACACACTGTCACAGGTCTGCTGTGACTGATTACCTCCCTCAAAATGAATTTTGAAGACCCCTGAGCTCTCTAGAGACGATCTGGATCATGGAGGATGAAGTAGACAGATTGTGACTGAATTTTTACTGCGCAAAAAAGCGCTAAAATAGGCCCCTCCCACTCATATTACAACAGTGGGGAAGCTCAGAAAACTGTTTCTATGCAGAAAACAAAGATGGCCATGTGGTAAAAATCATGCCTCAATAAGTTTTATCACCAAGTACCTCACAAAAAACGATTAACATGCCAGTAAACGTTTTAAACATACATTTGAAAAGTTATGAATTGTTATTAATAAGCCTGCAACCAGTCGCTTTTACTGCAGTTAAGGCTCATACATTATTTCAGTATTAACAGTATTTTCAGAGTCAATTCCATTCCTCAGAAAAATACATTCAGTGTACACACACTCATCAGCCTAATACCAGTCGCTATCACTGCATTTAAGGCTGAACTTACTTTACATTGGTATCAGCAGTCTTTTCTCAGTCAATTCCATTCCTCAGAAAAATAATTACTGCACATACCTCATTTGCAGGGGGGCCCTGCATGCTATTCCCCTTCTCTGAAGTTACATCACTCCTCAGATGAGAACAGCCAGTGGATCTTAGTTACGTCTGCTAAGATCATAGAAAACGCAGGCAGATTCTTCTTCTAATGCTGCCCGAGAATAAACAGCACACTCCGGTGCCATTTAAAATAACAAACTTTTGATTGTAGAAATAAACTAAGTTAAAAAACACCACAGACCTCTCACAGCGACCTATCTAGTTAGGCTGCAAGAGAATGACTGAATATGACATGTGAGGGGAGGAGCTATATAGCAGCTCTGCTGGGTGATCCTCTTGCAGCTTCCTGTTAGGAAGAGATATATTCCATAAGTAATGGATGACCCGTGGACTGACTACACTTAACAAGAGAAAAAGGACTGAAATAAGGGGGCAGTCTGCAGAGGCTTAGTTAGATACAAGGTAATCACAGAGGTAAAAAGTATATTAATATAACAGTGCTGGTTTTGCAAATCTGGGGAATGGGTAATAAAGGGATTATCTATCCTTTTAAACAATAAACATTTTCAAGTAGACCCTTTATTATATCAATGTTGGTTGTACAAAGCTAGATAATGGGTAGTAAAGGTGTTATCTGTCTTTTTAAACAATAATAAAAATAAAAAAATCAAGTAGACTGCCCCTTTAATATAACAATGTTGGTTGTACAAAGCTAGGGAATGGGTAGTAAAGGTGATTTCTGTCTTTTCAACCCCTTGAGTGCCAACGACGGCTCTGAGCCATCGCAAATTGTCCCAGTCAAGTGCCGACGGCGGCTCAGAGCCATTGCTAGCACTCACCGACCTTGAGGACAATCTGGGGGCTCCCACTGACTCCCATCCCGGAGATCTGGTCTGTATAGTGACAGGCATTGACGGGGCTTCACGTTTCATGCGGTGACGTCACGTGCAATGACGTTACTGTGCAACTTTATATAAAATTTACAATGTACAGTATAGGCATCTAAGCAGCTACAGACCCCCAAGACTCACAGTTGGAAAGGTAATCACCTTTTTAATTGGGGGTCTGGGGGGGGGGAGTAAAAAATAAATATATTTTAAAAAAAAATTACAAAAAAATGAAAATGGCTTAGCATTCAAAAAAAACCTTAACAAAAAGGTGGAAGGCCATGTTCTAGTAAAGCCACCATGTTTTGTGGTACTCGGAGCCTTTCAATTGTCACTTGGAGTAAACTGTTAGGGCTGCTAATAAGCACTACTAAATTTTGTGACCTATACAAATACATGACAGGAAAGATTAAGAAGAATTATGTATGCTTTAATGTCAAAGGCTTTGTCTGTTAACAATGACCTTAAAGGTAAATTAAAGCCAATGTTAAACTTTCATGATTCAAGTAGAACTTGCAATTTTAATTAACTCTCTATTATATATTGTACTTATCTTGGTATTCTTTGTTGAAGAGCATACCTTGATATGCACACTGCTGTCTTGAACACAAAGGGCGCCATGTACTAAGCTTCGAAGTGACCGTCCGTCTGTATTTCCGCGTCAAAATTCGCTCACGATCTGCTTCTCGTATGTACCAATCTGCGATCTGGTCGAAAAACCACTATTTTCATCAGCGATCGTAATTTTACGCAACTGATCGTTCCGAAGCCTTTTTCCACTTACTACATGTTCGATCGCACGTAAATTCGCTGTAATCGGAAATTATGAATGTTACAACTAATCCGTCCGCTCCAACTTTCACTGTAACTTCGCGTGATTTGCTTCGCGACCATTTAGGTAGCGAATACAATAGAAAACTATAGGGCGTCTCAACCTGACGCCAGGTAGAAGTACTTAAGTGAAAGGACTAGACTACTATTGTAGCATTATTGGTTTTTGGATCACTGAATGAAGATGGAGACACTTTTACACATGTTTATTTTCCGATTAATTCAATTACGAGGAAGAAAGGCTATACAGGCACCGATTGACAACTTGCAAAGAAGGAGAGGTAGAAGAATCAGAGTCCCTAGAGTTTTCCTTCTTTGGCAATTTTGGATTTTGTTTGACGCTTGATATCGTTGAACCTTTTTTTGCAGGACTCGATATCTTTTTTAGTGGGTCCTTGAGCACTTACTGCGTCACTAATTTTCTCCCAAATAATCTTCTTACGAGCGCCTGGGGTTTGCTTGACTCGACTACCATAAATATCGTCATAATATTCGAGTACTAGATCAACAAGTACAACATTCTGTTGATGCGAGAAGTTAGGGTTTGCGAGTCTTCTTAGAAGTAGCAGAATCTCCGGAGCAAGCCATCTTGTCAAAGTGAATACCGGAAAGTAAATAAACAATATTATAAGATTTCTGGGAAAATGCACATTCTTATACATGTCAGCAGCCAGACGTTGCCGCTTGTCTGACGATTATGACACCTAGATCGTCACGTGGGTAAAGAACTAAACCAATCAGGTCGCAGACTGCTTCTTAACTTTGCTCTTTCACGCCGAACGAAGCTTCAAAGTTATCAATAATCCGATTGTCTTCGACACACAATAGAAACAAAATTTTACGGCTTGGTTTTTAGTACATTCATGTAGCGAAGTGCCATCCGCATGGTGCGAATGCCAGCGGGTTATTTCGATACGGTCTGTGCGAAAAAATTGACGCCTTAGTACATGGCGCCCTAAATGGCAGCAGGATATGCAACAATGTTTTTAAAACTCTTGCATTTTTTGAGCACTAAAGGGCAGCAAAAGAAAAAAACAGAATTTATGCTTACCTGATAAATTACTTTCTCCAACGGTGTGTCCGGTCCACGGCGTCATCCTTACTTGTGGGAATATCTCTTCCCCAACAGAAAATGGCAAAGAGTCCCAGCAAAGCTGTCCATATAGTCCCTCCTAGGCTCCGCCCACCCCAGTCATTCAACCGACGGACAGGAGGAAAAAAACAGGAGAAACTATAGGGTGCCGTGGTGACTGTAGTTAGAGAAAATAATTCATCAAACCTGATTAAAAAACCAGGGCGGGCCGTGGACCGGACACACCGTTGGAGAAAGTAATTTATCAGGTAAGCATAAATTCTGTTTTCTCCAACATTGGTGTGTCCGGTCCACAGCGTCATCCTTACTTGTGGGAACCAATACCAAAGCTTTAGGACACGGATGAAGGGAGGGAGCAAATCAGGTTACCTAAACAGAAGGCACCACGGCTTGCAAAACCTTTCTCCCAAAAATCACCTCTGAAGAAGCAAAAGTATCAAATTAGTAAAATTTGGCAAAAGTGTGCAGTGAAGACCAAGTCGCTGCCTTACATATCTGATCAACAGAAGCCTCGTTCTTGAAGGCCCATGTGGAAGCCACAGCCCTAGTGGAGTGAGCTGTGATTCTTTCTGGAGGCTGCCGTCCGGCAGTCTCGTAAGCCAATCGGATGATGCTTTTAAGCCAAAAGGAAAGAGAGGTAGAAGTCGCTTTTTGACCTCTCCTTTTACCAGAATAGACGACAAACAGAGAAGAAGTTTGTCTGAACTCTTTTGTAGCTTCTAAATAGAATTTTAGAGCACGGACTACGTCTAAATTGTGTAACAAACGTTCCTTCTTTGAAACTGGATTCGGACACAAAGAAGGAACAACTAACTATCTCCTGGTTAATATTTTTGTTAGAAACAACCTTTGGAAGAAAACCAGGCTTAGTACGCAAAACAACCTTATCTGCATGGAACACCAGATAGGGCGGAGAACACTGCAGAGCAGATAACTCTGAAACTCTTCTAGCAGAAGAAATAGCAACCAAAAACAAAACTTTCCAAGATAACAACTTAATATCTATGGAATGTAGAGGTTCAAACGGAACCCCTTGAAGAACTGAAAGAACTAGATTTAAACTCCAGGGAGGAGTCAAAGGTCTGTAAACAGGCTTGATACTAACCAGAGCCTGAACAAATGCTTGAACATCTGGCACAGCTGCCAGTCGTTTGTGTAATAAGACAGATAAAGAAGAAATCTGTCCCTTTAGAGAACTCGCTGATAATCCTTTATCCAAACCCTCTTGTAGAAAGGAAAGGATCTTAGGGATTTTGATCTTATTCCATAAGAATCCCTTGGATTCACACCAGCAGATATATCTTTTCTATATTTTATGGTAAATTTTTCTAGTTACCGGTTTTCTGGCTTGAACTAGAGTATCTATCACCGAATCTGAAAACCCACGCTTTGATAGAATCAAGCGTTCAATTTCCAAGCCGTCAGCTGGAGGGAGACCAGATTTGGATGTTCGAATGGACCCTGTACAAGAAGATACTGTCTCAAAGGTAGCTTCCATGGTGGCACCAATGACATATTCACCAGATCTGCATACCAAGTCCTGTGTGGCCACGCAGGAGCTATCAAGATCACCGAGGCCCTCTCCTGCTTGATCCTGGCTACCAGCCTGGGAATCAGAGGAAACGGTGGAAACACATAGGCTAGGTTGAAGGTCCAAGGCGCTACTAGTGCATCCACTAGAGTCGCCTTGGGATCCCTGGATCTGGACCCGTAGCAAGGAACCTTGAAGTTCTGACGAGACGCCATCAGATCCATATCTGGAATGCCCCATAATTGAGTCAACTGGGCAAAGATCTCCGGGTGGAGTTCCCACTCCCCCGGATGGAATGTCTGACGACTCAGATAATCCGCCTCCCAGTTTTCCACACCTGGGATGTGGATCGCAGATAGGTGGCAGGAGTGATCCTCTGCCCATTTTATTATTTTGGTCACTTCTTTCATCGCCAGGGAACTCCTTGTTCCCCCCTGATGATTGATATAAGCAACAGTCGTCATGTTGTCTGATTGGAATCTTATGAATCTGGCCTTTGCTAGTTGAGGCCAAGCCCTGAGAGCATTGAATATCGCTCTCAGTTCCAGAATGTTTATCGGGAGAAGAGACTCTTCCCGAGACCATAGTTCCTGAGCTTTCAGGGATTCCCAGACCGCGCCCCAGCCCACTAGACTGGCGTCGGTCGTGACGATGACCCACTCTGGTCTGCGGAAGCTCATTCCCTGGGACAGGTGGTCCAGGGTTAGCCACCAACGGAGTGAGTCTCTGGTCTTCTGATCTACTTGAATCACTGGAGACAAGTCTGTATAGTCCCCATTCCACTGTTTCAGCATGCACAGTTGTAATGGTCTTAGATGAATTCGCGCAAAAGGAACTATGTCCATTGCTGCAACCATCAATCCTACTACTTCCATGCACTGAGCTACGGAAGGACGAGGAATAGAATGAAGAACTTGACAAGCGTTTAGAAGTTTTGACTTTCTGACTTCTTTCAGGAAAATCCTCATTTCTAAAGAATCTATTATTGTTCCCAAGAAGGGAACTCTTGTCGACGGAGACAGGGAACTTTTTTCTATGTTCACCTTCCATCCGTGAGATCTGAGAAAGGCCAGAACGATGTCTGTCTGTGTGAGCCTTTGCCTTTGAAAGAGACGACGCTTGTATTAGAATGTCGTCCAAGTACGGTACTACTGCAATGCCCCTTGGTCTTAGAACCGCTAGAAGGGATCCGAGTACCTTTGTGAAGATCCTTGGAGCAGTGGCTAACCCAAATGAGAGGGCCACAAACTGGTAATGTTTGTCCAGAAAGGCGAACCTTAGGAACTGATGATGTTCTTTGTGGATAGGAATATGTAGATACGCATCCTTTAGATCCACGGTAGTCATAAATTGACCTTCCTGGATTGTGGGTAGAATCGTTCGAATGGTTTCCATTTTGAACTATGGTACTCTGAGAAATTTGTTTAGGATCTTTAAATCCAGAATTGATCTGAAAGTTCCCTCTTTTTTGGGAACTACAAACAGATTTGAGTAAAATCCCATTTCTTGTTCCGCCGTTGGAACTGGGTGTATCACTCCCATCTTTAATAGGTCTTCTACACAATGTAAGAATGCCTGTCTCTTTATTTGGTTTGAGGATAAGTGAGACATGTGGAATCTTCCCCTTGGGGGTAGTTCCTTGAATTCCAGAAGATAACCCTGAGAAACTATTTCTAGTGTCCAAGGATCCTGAACATCTCTTGCCCAAGCCTGAGCAAAGAGAGAGAGTCTGCCCCCTACTAGATCCGGTCCCGGATCGGGGGCTACTCCTTCATGCTGTTTTGTTAGCAGCAGCAGGCTTCTTGGCCTGTTTACCCTTGTTCCAGCCTTGCGTCGGTATCCAGGCTGGTTTGGTTTGAGAGGCATTACCCTCTTGTTTAGAGGATGCAGAGTTAGAGGCCGGTCCGTTCCTGAAATTGCGAAAGGAACGAAAAATAGACTTATTCTTGGCTTTGAAAGGCCTATCTTGTGGGAGGGCATGGCCCTTTCCCCAGTGATGTCTGAAATAATCTCTTTCAATTCTGGCCCAAAGAGAGTCTTACCCTTGAAGGGGATATTAAGCAATTTTGTCTTGGAAGATACATCCGCTGACCAAGACTTTAGCCAAAGCGCTCTGCGCGCCACAATTGCAAACCCTGAATTTTTCGCAGCTAATCTAGCTAGTTACAAAGTGGCATCTAAAATAAAAGAATTAGCCAACTTGAGTGCGTGAACTCTGTCCATAACCTCCTCATACGGAGTCTCTCTACTGAGCGACTTTTCTAGTTCCTCAAACCAGAACCACGCTGCTGTAGTGACAGGAACAATGCACGAAATGGGTTGCAGGAGGTAACCTTGCTGTACAAAAATCTTTTTAAGCAAACCCTCCAATTTTTTATCCATAGGATCTTTGAAAGCACAATTATCCTCGATAAGAATAGTAGTGCGCTTGTTTAAAGTAGAAACTGCCCCCTCGACCTTAGGGACTGTCTGCCATAAGTCCTTTCTGGGGTCGACCATAGGAAATAATTTCTTAAATATAGGAGGGGGGACAAAAGGTATGCTGGGCTTCTCCCACTCCTTATTCACTATATCCGCCACCCGCTTGGGTATAGGAAAAGCGTCAGGGTGCACCGGAACCTCTAGGAACTTGTCCATCTTGCATAATTTTTCTGGAATTACCAGGTTGTCACAATCTTCCAGAGTAGATAACACCTCCTTAAGCAGTGCGCAGAGATGCTCTAATTTAAATTTAAATGTCACAACATCAGGTTCTGCCTGTTGAGAAATTTTACCTGAATCTGAAATTTCCCCATCCGACAAAACCTCCCTCATGACCCCTTCAGATTGGTGTGAGGGTATGACAGAGCAATTATCATCAGCGCCCTCCTGCTCTACAGTGTTTAAAACAGAGCAATCACGCTTTCTCTGATATGCAGGCATTTTGGATAAAATATTTGCTATGGAGTTATCCATTACTGCCGTTAATTGTTGCATAGTAATAAGCATTGGCGCGCTAGAAGTACTAGGGGCCTCCTGCGTGGGCAAAACTGGTGTAGACACAGAAGGAGATGATGTAGAACTATGTCTACTCCCTTCATCTGATGAATCATCTTGGGCAACTTTACTATCTGTGGCAATACTGTCCTTACTTTGTTTGGACGCTATGGCACAATTATCACACAATTTTGAAGGGGGACACACATTGATCTTAAACTTGTCAAAAAACGTTTTAAAACAAAACCGTTACTGTCTCTTTAAATTTTAAACAGTGCACACTTTATTACTGAATATGTGAAAAAGTATGAAGGAATTGTTCAAAATTTACCAAATTTTCACCACAGTGTCTTAAAGCATTCTAAGTATTGCACACCAATTTTCAGAGCTTTAACCCTTAAAATAAAGAAACCGGAGCCGGTTACAGTTTTAACCCCTCTACAGTCCCAGCTACAGCCTTTGCAGCGACTTTACCAAACCCAGGGGGGAATACGATACCAGATGAAGCCTTCTAGGAACTTTTCCAACTACTTTCAGATCCTCACACATCCATCTGCATGTCTTGCTCTCAAAAGTAACTGCGCAGTAATGGCACGAAAATGAGGCTCAGCCTACAACTGGGAAGGCCCTTCCTGACTGGAAAGGTGTCTAACATAGTGCCTGACGTTAAAAAAAAAACGTTCCCCAAGCTTATAAGTGTGAATTACAAGCATAAACATGTATAAAATGCCCAAATAAAGCAATCGATTTTGCCCATAAAAGTGTCTACCAGTTTTATAGCCCATATTAAGCCCTTTATTCTGTTTGAGACTAAGAACATGGCTTACCGGTCCCCATGAGGGGAAATGACAGCCTTCCAGCATTACACAGTCTTGTTAGAAATATGGCTAGTCATACCTTAAGCAGAAAAGTCTGCTGTTTCCCCCAACTGAAGTTACTTCATCTCAACAGTCCTATGTGGAAACAGCAAACGATTTTAGTTACTGTCTGCTAAAATCATCTTCCTCTCACAAACAGAACTCTTCATCTTTTTCTGTTTCAGAGTAAATAGTACATACCAGCACTATTTTAAAATAACAAACTCTTGATAGTAGAATTAAAAAACTACAACTAAACACCACATACTCTTAACCATCTCCGTGGAGATGTTGCCTGTGCAACGACAAAGAGAATGACTGGGGTGGGCGGAGCCTAGGAGGGACTATATGGACAGCTTTGCTGGGACTCTTTGCCATTTCCTGTTGGGGAAGAGATATTCCCACAAGTAAGGATGACGCCGTGGACCGGACACACCAATGTTGGAGAAATACCGCTGCCACATAGTTCCCAAGGGCTGAACTTACTGTACGCTACAAGAAAAAGCACTGTGAGATCTCTTACAATATTCAAGACGGGAACATTTTTGCTAAACTTATCTATAGGGTGTTCTCTGAGATAAGCCCTGCATGATATGAGAGTTTTGTTATACTCTGTGCTTTGTTTATTATCACTTTACACAGAGTTGGTCCTTTCAGTATTATTACATTTAAGATTTACACTTTCTATTTTACATTTGGATACATTTTGTAACACCCAGGATTTATCAATCCTGCACCAGTCACGTATTTGGCATAGAAAGCATTAACAGACCCTTTCAACCTTAACCAATTTGTCATAGTCTAGCCACTCCAGGCAAGCTTGTGACTTGGTTTAGTGGGTGCAAGGGTTAAAACACATTATCTAGTCTGTTCTAGACCAAGAAAAAATGCCCAAAACTAATGCTACTCACACTAAACTATCTCTAAGCTGTCACCACCTAAGAATTTATATGGGAAATCCTAAGGAAAACACAGACTAACAAATTCAAATCACAAAATACAATTTAGCAAAAATAAATCTAAAGATAAACACAATACTATTATCACCAGTCTCTTTAACCCTTTGAGTGCTAATGACGATTCTGAGCCGTCACAGAGTTTCTCACTCTGGTGCTAATGACGGCTCAGAGCCGTCATGAGCACTCTGCCAACTTGAGGGAGATCTGGGAGCTCCTTACTGCTCATACACCGGCGATCGTGCCTGTAGAGTAACAGGCATCGACGGGGCTTCACGTGATGTGCAGTGACGTCACGCGCAATTATGTGATGATGTCACCGCGCAACTTTATTTATACTTAACAATGTTAAGTATAGGAGGAGGGGGCATGCTGCTTAGAAGCCTGTATCTCAGGCATCTAAGCAGCTACAGACCCCGAAGACCCATTGTTGGAAAGGTAATCACTTAACCTTCCCAACAGTGTAAGTCCTGGGGGTCTGTAAAAAATAAATAAAAAAAAAGTTAAAAAAAATGTTTTCAAAAATAAAATAAAATATTAGCACCCAGGTGGGAAATGGCTTTGCAGCCAAAAGGTTAAGTAACATGGTTCAAATATTAGTAAAAGGCAAAACTAAATAAAGGAACACTTTTTATTAAAATAATAAATAAATAAAAAGGAGTCACAGTAAATTGATATAAGAAAAAGTTATTAAATATAATTACACACAGTAAAACAGTTTTCAAAATAAAAGGGAGACAATATTACAAAACCCATAACTTTACCAGTATATATTTTTCTGCTTCAAGGGAGATGGAATAAATAATAGTCAAACTAATGGGCCAGAAAAGTATCCACCCCTCTCTTTTATGACATGTCATAAAACTCTGAATCATTGACTGGGATTATAGAACGACATCTAACTTTTGTTATGCATATTCTGCACATACACACACATAAGCAATCCCCTTGTGACATCATGAGAATTTGTTTGATACCAAATATGACATGGTTGTCATATTTATATCCATCAAGTGTCATATATGTGATAAAAACAGAATTTATGCTTACCTGATAAATTACTTTCTCCAACGGTGTGTCCGGTCCACGGCGTCATCCTTACTTGTGGGATATTCTCTTCCCCAACAGGAAATGGCAAAGAGCCCAGCAAAGCTGGTCACATGATCCCTCCTAGGCTCCGCCTACCCCAGTCATTTGACCGACGGACAGGAGGAAATATGCATAGGAGAAACCATATGATACCGTGGTGACTGTAGTTAGAGAAAATAATTCATCAGACCTGATTAAAAAAAAAAAAAACCAGGGCGGGCCGTGGACCGGACACACCGTTGGAGAAAGTAATCTATCAGGTAAGCATAAATTCTGTTTTCTCCAACATAGGTGTGTCCGGTCCACGGCGTCATCCTTACTTGTGGGAACCAATACCAAAGCTTTAGGACACGGATGAAGGGAGGGAGCAAATCAGGTCACCTAAACGGAAGGCACCACAGCTTGCAAAACCTTTCTCCCAAAAATAGCCTCCGAAGAAGCAAAAGTATTAAATTTGTAAAATTTGGCAAAAGTGTGCAGAGAAGACCAAGTCGCTGCCTTACATATCTGGTCAACAGAAGCCTCGTTCTTGAAGGCCCATGTGGAAGCCACAGCCCTAGTGGAGTGAGCTGTGATTCTTTCAGGAGGCTGCCGTCCGGCAGTCTCATAAGCCAATCGGATAATGCTTTTAAGCCAAAAAGAAAGAGAGGTAGAAGTTGCTTTTTGACCTCTCCTTTTACCAGAATAAACAACAAACAAAGAAGATGTTTGTCTGAAATCTTTAGTAGCCTCTAAATAGAATTTTAGAGCACGGACTACGTCCAAATTGTGTAACAAACGTTCCTTCTTTGAAACTGGATTCGGACACAAAGAAGGTACAACTATCTCCTGGTTAATATTTTTGTTGGAAACAACTTTCGGAAGAAAACCAGGCTTAGTACGCAAAACCACCTTATCTGCATGGAACACCAGATAGGGCGGAGAACACTGCAGAGCAGATAACTCTGAAACTCTTCTAGCAGAAGAAATTGCAACCAAAAACAAAACTTTCCAAGATAATAACTTAATATCTACGGAATGTAAGGGTTCAAACGGAACCCCTTGAAGAACTGAAAGAACTAGATTTAGACTCCAGGGAGGAGTCAAAGGTCTGTAAACAGGCTTGATTCTAACCAGAGCCTGAACAAATGCTTGAACATCTGGCACAGCTGCCAGCCGTTTGTGAAGTAAAACAGATAAAGCAGAGATCTGTCCCTTCAGAGAACTTGCAGATAATCCTTTCTCCAAACCTTCTTGTAGAAAGGATAGAATCTTAGGAATTTTTATCTTGTTCCAGGGGAATCCTTTAGATTCACACCAACAGATATATTTTTTCCATATTTTATGGTAAATTTTTCTAGTTACAGGCTTTCTAGCCTGAATCATAGTATCTATTACAGAATCTGAAAACCCACGCTTTGATAAAATCAAGCGTTCAATCTCCAAGCCGTCAGTTGGAGGGAGACCAGATTCGGATGTTCGAATGGACCTTGAACAAGAAGGTCCTGTCTCAAAGGTAGCTTCCATGGTGGAGCCGATGACATATTCACCAGGTCTGCATACCAAGTCCTGCGTGGCCACGCAGGAGCTATCAAGATCACCGAAGCCCTCTCCTGATTGATCCTGGCTACCAGCCTGGGAATGAGAGGAAATGGTGGGAACACATAAGCTAGGTTGAAGGTCCAAGGCGCTACTAGTGCATCCACTAGAGTCGCCTTGGGATCCCTGGATCTGGACCCGTAGCAAGGAACCTTGAAGTTCTGACGAGACGCCATCAGATCCATGTCTGGAATGCCCCATAATTGAGTTATTTGGGCAAAGATTTCCGGATGGAGTTCCCACTCCCCCGGATGGAAAGTCTGACGACTCAGAAAATCCGCTTCCCAATTTTCCACTCCTGGGATGTGGATTGCAGACAAGTGGCAGGAGTGATCCTCCGCCCATTGAATTATTTTGGTCACTTCTTCCATCGCCAGGGAACTCCTTGTTCCCCCCTGATGATTGATATATGCAACAGTCGTCATGTTGTCTGATTGAAACCGTATGAATTTGGCCTTTGCTAGTTGAGGCCAAGCTTTGAGAGCATTGAATATCGCTCTCAGTTCCAGAATGTTTATCGGGAGAAGAGATTCTTCCCGAGACCATAGGCCCTGAGCTTTCAGGGGTTCCCAGACCGCGCCCCAGCCCACCAGACTGGCGTCGGTCGTGACAATGACCCACTCTGGTCTGCGGAAGCTCATTCCCTGTGACAGATTGTCCAGGGTCAGCCACCAACGGAGTGAATCTCTGGTCTTTTGATCTACTTGAATCGTCGGAGACAAGTCTGTATAATCCCCATTCCACTGTCTGAGCATGCACAGTTGTAATGGTCTTAGATGAATTCGTGCAAAAGGAACTATGTCCATTGCTGCAACCATCAATCCTATTACTTCCATGCACTGCGCTATGGAAGGACGGAGAACGGAATGAAGTACTTGACAAGAGCTTAGAAGTTTTGATTTTCTGACCTCTGTCAGAAAAATCCTCATTTCTAAGGAATCTATTATTGTTCCCAAGAAGGGAACTCTTGTTGACGGGGACAGAGAACTTTTTTCTTTGTTCACCTTCCATCCGTGAGATCTGAGAAAGGCTAGGACGATGTCCGTATGAGCCTTTGCTTTTGACAGAGACGACGCTTGAATCAGGATGTCGTCCAAGTAAGGTACCACTGCAATGCCCCTTGGTCTTAGAACCGCTAGAAGGGACCCTAGTACCTTTGTGAAAATTCTCGGAGCAGTGGCTAATCCGAATGGAAGTGCCACAAACTGGTAATGCTTGTCCAGAAAGGCGAACCTTAGGAACTGATAATGTTCCTTGTGGATAGGAATATGTAGGTACGCATCCTTTAAATCCACCGTGGTCATAAATTGACCTTCCTGGATGGTGGGAAGGATCGTTCGAATGGTTTCCATTTTGAACGATGGAACCCTGAGAAATTTGTTTAAGATCTTGAGATCTAAAATTGGTCTGAATGTTCCCTCTTTTTTGGGAACTATGAACAGGTTGGAGTAAAACCCCATCCCTTGTTCTCCTATTGGAACTGGATGAATTACTCCCATCTTTAACAGGTCTTCTACACAATGTAAGAATGCCTGTCTTTTTATTTGGTTTGAAGATAATTGAGACCTGTGGAACCTTCCCCTTGGGGGTAGATCCTTGAATTCCAGGAGATAACCTTGAGAAACTATTTCTAGTGCCCAAGGATCCTGAACATCTCTTGCCCAAGCCTGAGCGAAGAGAGAAAGTCTGCCCCCCACCAGATCCGGTCCCGGATCGGGGGGCATTCCTTCATGCTGTTTTGGTAGCAGTGGCAGGCTTCTTGGCCTGCTTACCCTTGTTCCAGCCTTGCATCGGTCTCCAGGCTGGTTTGGGTTGTGAAGTATTACCCTCTTGCTTAGAGGATGTAGAATTAGAGGCTGGTCCGTTTCTGCGAAAGGGACGAAAATTAGGCTTATTTTTAGCCTTAAAAGACCTATCCTGAGGGAGGGCGTGGCCCTTTCCCCCGGTGATGTCTGAAATAATCTCTTTCAAATCAGGACCAAACAGTGTTTTACCCTTGAAAGGGATGTTAAGCAATTTTGTCTTGGAAGACACATCCGCTGACCAAGACTTTAGCCAAAGCGCTCTGCGCGCCACGATAGCAAACCCTGAATTTTTCGCCGCTAATCTAGCTAATTGCAAAGCGGCATCTAAAATAAAAGAGTTAGCCAATTTAAGTGCTTGAACTCTGTCCATAACCTCCTCATACGAGGATTCTTTATTGAGCGACTTTTCTAGTTCTTCGAACCAGAAACACGCTGCAGTAGTGACAGGAACAATGCATGAGATTGGTTGTAGAAGGTAACCTTGCTGAACAAACATCTTTTTAAGCAAACCCTCTAATTTTTTATCCATAGGATCTTTGAAAGCACAACTATCTTCTATAGGGATAGTAGTGCGTTTGTTTAGAGTAGAAACCGCCCCCTCGACCTTGGGGACTGTCTGCCATAAGTCCTTTCTGGGGTCGACAATAGGAAATAATTTCTTAAATATAGGGGGAGGAACAAAAGGTATGCCGGGCCTTTCCCACTCCTTATTTACTATGTCCGCCACCCGCTTGGGTATAGGAAAAGCATCGGGGGGCACCGGAACCTCTAGGAACTTGTCCATCTTACATAATTTCTCTGGAATGACCAAATTGTCACAATCATCCAGAGTAGATAATACCTCCTTAAGCAGTGCGCGGAGATGTTCTAATTTAAATTTAAATGTTACAACATCAGGTTCAGCTTGTTGAGAAATTTTTCCTGAATCTGAAATTTCTCCCTCAGACAAAACCTCCATCCTGGCCCCTTCAGATTGGTGTGAGGGTATGTCAGAACAGTTATCATCAGCGTCCTCTTGCTCTTCAGTGTTTAAAACAGAGCAATCGCGCTTTCTCTGATAAGTAGGCATTTTGGATAAAATGTTTGCAATAGAATTATCCATTACGGCCGTTAATTGTTGCATGGTAATAAGTATTGGCGCACTAGATGTACTAGGGGCCTCTTGTGTGGGCAAAACTGGTGTAGACACAGAAGGGGATGATGCAGTATCATGCTTACTCCCCTCATTTGAGGAATCATCTTGGGCAATATCATTATCTGTGGCATCATTGTCCCTACTTTGTTTGGACACTATGGCACAATTATCACATAAATTTAAATGGGGAGAAACCTTAGTTTTCATACATATAGAACATAGTTTATCTGATGGTACAGACATGTTAAACAGGCTTAAACTTGTCAACAAAGCTCAAAAAACGTTTTAAAATAAAACCGTTACTGTCACTTTAAATTTTAAACTGAACACACTTTATTACTGAATATGTGAAAAAGCGTCTTAAAGCCTTAAAAGTATTGCACACCAAATTTGAAAGCTTTAACCCTTAAAATAACGGAACCGGAGCCGTTTTTACATTTAACCCCTATACAGTCCCAGTTATCAGCTTTGCTGAGACCCAACCAAGCCCAGAGGGGAATACGATACCAAATGACGCCTTCTATAAGATTTTTCAGTGGTTCTTAGCTCCTCACACATGCATCTGCATGCCTTGCTCTCCAAAAACAACTGCGCATTAGTGGCGCGAAAATGAGGCTCTGCCTATGACTAGAAAAGGCCCCCATCTGAAAAAGGTGTCCAATACAGTGCCTGACGTTTTTTAAAACAATCCCCAAGATTATAATAATTATTAAGAGTTATAATCTGCAAAATATGCTTAGCAAAGTAATCGTTTTAGCCCAGAAAAATGTCTACCAGTTTTTTAAGCCCTTATGAAGCCCTTTATTCTTTTACTTAATCTAAGAAAATGGCTTACCGGTCCCCATAGGGGAAATGACAGCCTTCCAGCATTACATAGTCTTGTTAGAAATGTTGCCAGTCACACCTCAAGCAGAAAAGTCTGCCAACTGTTTCCCCCAACTGAAGTTACTTCATCTCAACAGTCCTGTGTGGAAACAGCAATCGATTTTAGTAACGTTTGCTAAAATCATCTTCCTCTTACAAACAGAAATCTTCATCTCTTTTCTGTTTCAGAGTAAATAGTACATACCAGCACTATTTTAAAATAACAAACACTTGATTGAAGGATAAAAACTACATTTAAACACCAAAAAACTCTTAACCATCTCCGTGGAGATGTTGCCTGTGCAACGGCAAAGAGAATGACTGGGGTAGGCGGAGCCTAGGAGGGATCATGTGACCAGCTTTGCTGGGCTCTTTGCCATTTCCTGTTGGGGAAGAGAATATCCCACAAGTAAGGATGACGCCGTGGACCGGACACACCTATGTTGGAGAAAGCATGTTTCCAAAATATACTAATACAAACAGAGAAAAGTACACTCTCAGGAACGAATAACCAGCTCAATAACATTGTTAGCCTGTTCTTGGGTGATTTACCGCCTGGGTGCAACTTCTTTTTAGCCCAGTAATGCTTTTCGCAGAGTAGAACTTTCCTGTAGTATATCAGTCTAATACCGCCTATTAAGGTCAAAATGATGTTTGTTCCTAGCAGAGCGCTTCTCTTTCTGTATTCATTCAGATATACTAGTGTCACCTCCAATTGACCTGGCCTGTGTCTTGCTGGAGACACTGGTTTTTGTCACTGCCTTTTGATCATGAAAATCACTGTAGTACACAGGCTTCATTACCCCCTGTATCCTGTTGAAGAAGGTACAGATAGTAAAGCCAGTTATCCTACATGTTTGATTATTTTAGACATTTGACACAGGGTTGTAAATAGCAGAGAAGAAAAGCAAAGGAAAATTTAAGCCAAGACATGCTAAAATCATGAGACGTTCATGAAACATTTAGATACTGCAGTAATTTCAAAAATTCTGATTATGAAAGTGTTACTTTAACAAATTTGGATCATACTTTGTATGTTTCGGTTTACTTTCAACTCATAATACTAACGCAACCCGACACATGCAAAAAGCTTACTTCTAGCACAATCACTTGAGCAGGAGCATCAACAATCTACTTCTAATCTGGCCCAGCATCAGAAAGCATGCATGACAGGGGAGTTCCCACGGTATGTCTGAAGCTCTCTCGCAATCCTTTTAAAATGTTGTAAGCCTTTTAAACCAGCTGTTCTCACTGAATTATCTTGCCAGCTTTATGCAGATGAAGTTTGCTAAAAATGAACAATACACTTATTTAACGGACAGAAAAATATAACATACTAAACAAGTGACAAAAACAAGTTAAATCTTATTGAAAATATTTCAGTTTAATTTATATTTTCTGCAAACAGACTTTTTATCAGTGCAAGGTGTTCTGTTAACTTTTCTCTCTCCTGTAAAATTCATAGAAATTACGTTCTATGGAAGCCATCTCTCATCACTCTGGGATTTCCAGGTTCTGCCCTTGTTTATAGAATTCAGTGAGTTCAGCCCCTGTGTGGTCTGCACTATAATTTCTCTCCAAACAAGAGAATCTTTGCTTATTGGGCCAATAGAAAATAATGAAGAGCTCTTGGAAACTAAAGCTGTCAGTTTTATTTTAAATAGAAGAAATACAAAGTCCAATGTAATTTGTAAATTTAAGCATCTTTTGACCGCCCCCCTGATCACATTGCTATATATTATCTATTAACTTGAATTTTAGCCAGTTAGTGCAGTGTCATCCACAACTCCACAGGTGTGAGCACAATGTTATCTATATGGCTTAGAAACAGGCAGGAATTTGGTGGTTTAAATGTTATATAAAGTATACTAATATAACAATGTTTGTTGTGCAAAGCTGGGGAATGGGCAGTAAATGTGTTATCTATGTTCTTAAACAATAGCATTTTTGGTGTTGACTGTCCCTTTAAATCAAAACCAGCAGTAGCTGTGGGTGATGTTAAAGCAGCTATCATGAAGAAAAGCACATTGGACGCAAAATGAAGAGGAGCACCCATAGAAGAAGCATGTACTGGTTGGCCATCATGTGAGTGGATTAAATGGGTAAACTTTGAACAATCGGAAAAACTAGAATTGTCCCTATACTGCAATATTCTTATTCATGTCTGTGGAGCCCGCTACTAAATATAACTCAGACTGACCACCTTAGCTCGGGGGGTTTAAAGAGATGGCATAAATGCTAGGCTTATCAGCTTGTATTGTGTGAATCATCTATTGCAAATACAATTTCACATCACAGCAATTTTCAACCATTGCTTTTAAAAAAAAAAGCACTAAAAGCAAAGTGATGTGATTTGAGGACTGGTCTCTGTATACCCTAAGTGTGATTATAGGTTATGTCACGATGCCAAGATATGCAAAATATTCTACATCAAAGCCTTTGTGAAGTATTGAGGGACTGCAGAAAAGACGTTTGAACACTGTACATATATCAGCATTTGAAAGCTGCATTTATAAAATAGTCTAATTTGCACTTCTTTTTGGAAAGACCTTTGTAATGCACTGAAACGTAACAAAGAACATAAAAGACCCTATTAAACTAAAGCTGATTTTACAACAGCAGATATACACGTGTGTCGCCTGGTTTGAAAGCTCTGTAGGAATTGCGGTTTCTGAAGTTTTTCAATGCCATGTAAATCTGAACGACTGATAACTACTGTATTGACTCTTACAGGAGTAATTCAAAAGAGATTGCTTTTAGAAGGCAGCACAATTTAAACGGACATTCCGCAACTAAGCCCCCTCACAGAGTATCACATTTTTTATTTTTTATTTTTTTTTTTTAAACAGAATTTATGCTTACCTGATAAATTACTTTCTCTTGTGGTGTATCCAGTCCACGGATTCATCCTTTACTTGTGGGATATCATCCTTCCTAAAAGGAAGTGGCAAAGAGAGCACACAGCAGAGCTGTCCATATAGCTCCCCCTCTAGCTCCACCCCCCAGTCATTCGACCGAAGGTTAGGAAGAAAAAGGAGAAACCATAGGGTGCAGTGGTGACTGAAGTTTAAAAATAAAAACCACCTGTCTTAAAATGACAGGGCGGGCCGTGGACTGGATACACCACAAGAGAAAGTAATTTATCAGGTAAGCATAAATTCTGTTTCTCTTGTAAGGTGTATCCAGTCCACGTATTCATCCTTTACTTGTGGGATACCAATACCAAAGCTTTAGGACACGGATGAAGGGAGGGAACAAGACAGGTACCTTAAACGGAAGGCACCACTGCTTGTAAAACCTTTCTCCCAAAAATAGCATCCGAAGAAGCAAAAGTATCGAATTTGGAAAATTTGGAAAAAGTATGCAGCGAAGACCAAGTTGCTGCCTTACAAATCTGTTCAACAGAAGCCTCATTTTTAAAAGTCCATGTGGAAGCCACTGCTCTGGTAGAATGAGCAGTAAATGTTTCAGGAGGCTGCTGGCCAGCAGTCTCATAGGCCAAACGGATGATGCTTTTCAGCCAAAAGGAAAGAGAGGTAGCGGTCTCCTTTTGACCTCTCCTCTTACCAGAATAGATAACAAACTAAGAAGTTGTTAGTCTGAAATCCTTAGTTGCTTGTAAATAGAACTTTAAAGCACAAACCACATCAAGATTGTGTAACAGACGTTCCTTCTTTGACGAAGGATTAGGACACAGAAAAGGAACAACAATTTCCTGGTTAATATTCTTATTAGACACAACCTTAGGAAGAAAACCAGGTTTGGTATGCAAAACTACCTTATCTGCATGGAACACCAAGTAAGCGAGTTACATTGTAAAGCAGATAACTCTGAAACTCTTCGCGCAGAAGAGATAGCTACCAAAAACAAAACTTTCCAAGATAAAAGCTTAATATCTATGGAATGTAAAGGTTCAAACGGAACCCCTTGCAGAACTGAAAGAACTAAATTCAGACTCCATGGCGGAGCCACAGGTCTATAAACAGGCTTGATTCTGACTAAAGCCTGAGAAAACGCTTGAACGTCTGGTACCTCCGCCAGACGTTTGTGTAAAAGAATAGACAAAGGAGATATCTGTACTTTTAAGGAACTAGCTGACAATCCTTTCTCCAATCCATCTTGGAGAAAAGACAATATCCTGGGAATCCTAATCTTACTCCATGAGTAGCCCTTGGATTCGCACCAACAAAGATATTTTCGCCAAATCTTATGGTAGATTTTCCTGGTGACAGGCTTTCTAGCCTGAATCAGGGTATCGATAACCGACTCAGAGAAACCACGCTTAGATAGAATTAGGCGTTCAATCTCCAAGCAGTCAGACACAGAGAAATTAGATTTGGATGTTTAAAAGGACCTTGAAGTAGAAGGTCCTGCCTCATCTGCAGAGTCCATGGTGAAACGGATAACATGTCCACTAGGTCTGCATACCAAGTCCTGCGTGGCCACGCAGGTGCTATTATAATCGCAGACGCCCTCTCCTGTTTGATTCTGGCAACCAGACGAGGAAGGAGAGGAAACTGTGGAAACACATAGGCCAGATTGAAGGACCAAGGAGCTGCTAGAGCATCTATCAACACCGCCTGGGGATCGCGGGACCTGGACCCGTAAAGAGGAAGTTTGGCATTCTGACGGGACGCCATCAGATCCAATTCTGGAGTGCCCCATTGCTGAGTCAGCTGGGCAAATACCTCCGGGTGGAGTTCCCACTCCCCCGGATGAAAAGTCTGATGACTTAGAAAATCCGCTTCCCAGTTGTCTACTCCTGGGATGTGAATTGCTGAGAGGTGGCAAGAGTGATCCTCCGCCCACCTGATTATTTTGGTTACTTCCATCATTGCTAGGGGACTCCTTGTTCCCCCTTGATGGTTGATGTAAGCTACAGTCGTGATGTTGTCCGACTGAAATCTGATGAATTGGCCGCAGCTAGCTGAGGCCATGCCTGAAGAGTGTTGAATATCGCCCTCAGTTCCAGAATGTTTATCGGGAGAAGAGCTTCTTCCCGAGACCATAAGCCCTGAGCCTTCAGGAAGTCCCAGACAGCACCCCAGCCCAACAGACTGGCGTCGGTCGTTACGATGATCCACTGTGGTCTGCGGAAACATATTCCCTGAGACAGGTGATCCTGAGACAACCACCAGAGAAGAGAATCTCTGGTCCCCTGGTCCAACTGTATTTGAGGAGACAAATCTGCATAATCCCCATTCCACTGTTTGAGCGTGCATAGTTGCAGTGGTCTGAGGTGTATCCGTGCAAAAGGGACTATGTCCATTGCCGCTACCATTAGTCCGATTGTCTTGATGCACTGAGCTACAGACGGCCGAGAAATGGAATAAAGAGCTCGGCAAGTAGTTACGAGTTTTAACTTTCTGACCTCCATCAGAAATATTTTCATCTCTACCGAGTCTATTAGTGTTCCTAGGAAGGGAACTCTTGTGAGGGGGGAAGAGAGAACTCTTTTTGATGCTCACCTTCCACCCATGAGACCTCAGAAAGGCCACTATGATTTCCGTGTGAGACTTGGCTCTTTGGAAAGTTGACGCCTGAATTAAGATGTCGTCTAGATAAGGCGCCACTGCTATGCCCCGCGGTCTTAGCACCGCCAGGAGGGACCCTAGCACCTTTGTGAAAATTCTGGGAGCAGTGGCCAACCCGAAAGGGAGAGCCACAAACTGAAAATGCTTGTCCAGAAAGGCAAACCTGAGAAACTGGTGATGATCTTTGTGGATAGGAATGTGTAGATACGAATTCTTTAGATCCACGGTAGTCATATATTGACCCTCCTGGATCATTGGTAAGATTGTCCGAATAGTCTCCATCTTGAATGATGGGACTCTGAGGAATTTGTTTAGAATTTTGAGATCCAGGATTGGTCTGAAAGTTCCTTCTTTTTTGGGAACCACAAACAGGTTTGAGTAAAACCCCAGCCCTTGTTCCGCAATTGGAACTGGGTGGATCACTCCCATTGTATGTAGGTCTTCTACACAGCGTAAGAACGCCTCTTTCTTTGTCGTGTCTGTAGACAGACGAGAAATATGGAACCTTCCCCTTGGAGGGGAGTCCTTGAGTTCTAGAAGATATCCCTGGGATACAATCTCTAAGGCCCAGGGATCGTGTACATCTCTCCCAGGCCTGAGCGAAGAGAGAGAGTCTGCCCCCTACTAGATCCGGTCCCGGATCGGGGGCTACCCCTTCATGCTGTCTTGGAGGCAGCTGCAGGCTTCTTGGCCTGTTTACCCTTGTTCCAGCCCTGGTAAGGTTTCCAGGCTGCCCTGGGTTGTGAAGTGTTACCCTCTTGCTTTGCAGCAGGGGAGGATGTAGCGAGACTGCTCCTGAAATTTCGAAAGGAACGAAAATTATTTTGTTTGTTCTTTGTCTTAAAGGACTTGTCCTGAGGGAGAGCATGGCCTTTCCCCCCAGTGATTTCTGAGATAATCTCTTTCAATTCAGGCCCGAAAAGGGTCTTTCCTTTGAAAGGGATGTTCAGCAGTTTGGATTTTGACGACACATCGGCCGACCAGGACTTGAGCCATAGCGCCCTGCGCGCCAGAATGGCGCAACCTGAATTCTTTGCCGCTAACTTAGCTAGTTGGAAAGCGGCATCTGTGATAAAAGAATTAGCCAGCTTAAGAGCCTTAATTCTGTCCATAATATCCTCATATGAGGTCTCCGTCTGGAGCGCATCTTCCAGCGCCTCGATCCAGAAAGCAGCTGCAGTAGTTACAGGAACAATGCACGCTATAGGTTGGAGAAGAAAACCTTGATGAACAAAAATTTTCTTAAGTAAACCCTCTAACTTTTTATCCATAGAGTCTTTAAAAGCACAACTGTCCTCAATTGGTATGGTTGTGCGTTTAGCAAGTGAAGAAACAGCCCCCTCCACCTTAGGGACCGTCTGCCACGAGTCCCGCGTGATGTCAGATATGGGGAACATTTTCTTAAAAACAGAAGGGGGAACAAATGGAATGCTTGGTCTATCCCACTCCCTAGTTACTATATCCGCAATCCTCTTAGGGACCGGGAACACATCAATGTAAACAGGAACTTCTAGGTACTTGTCCATTTTACACAATTTTTCTGGAACCACCAAAGGGTCACAGTCATCCAGAGTAACTAATACCTCCCTGAGTAATAAGCGGAGGTGTTCTAGTTTAAATTTAAAAGCCAACGTATCTGAGTCTGTCTGAGGAGCAACCTTTCCCGAATCGGAAATTTCTCCCTCAGACAGCACAGCCCTCGCCCACATTTCAGAGCATTGTGAGTGTATATCGGATACGGCTACTAAAGCGTCAGAATGCTCATAATCTGTTCTTAAAACAGAGCTATCACGCTTTGCAGGTAACACGGGCAGCTTAGATAAAAATACTGAGAGAGTATTATCCATAACTGCCGCCAAATCTTGTAAGGTAAAAGTGTTAGATGCGCTAGAGGTGCTAGGCGTCGCTTGAGCGGGCATAACTGGTTGTGACACTTGGGGAGAGGTCAACGGGCTAACCTCATTACCTTCTGTCTGAGAATCATCTTGGGCCACATTTTTAAGTGCAACAATATGGTCTTTAAAATGTATAGACATATCAGTACACGTGGGACACATTTTGAGAGGGGGTTCCACCATGGCTTCTAAACACATTGAACAAGGATTTTCCTTGGTGACAGACATGTTTAACAAACTAGTAGTAAAACAAACAGCCTTAGAAATCCCATTAATCAAGCAAAAACACACTTTGCAAAAAAACGTTACTGTGCCTTTAAGAAATAAAAAAGGCACACAATTTTCCAAAACAGTGAAAAATGCACCAAACTTTCTGAAATTTTCACAGTATGTACCTAAAGCATTGGTAAGATTGCACAACTAGCAAAAAAATTGATTAAACCCTTAATGTCGAAACCGGATCAATAGTAAGCTAACAGACCGGTTAAAACAAATTTAGCACCTTGCCAAAGCTCTGCTGTGGCCCTACCTTCCCTTAGGAGTCAGATTATGGGGATAAAAGCTTCTTATGGGTCCTCAAACTGTAGCAGGAGCCACCATGTGAACACAGCCTGAAGATCTAGTCAATCTAACTGCGCATCTGAGGCGCGAAATTAGGCCCCTCCCACCTTACTCTGGTGCTGTGAGGCATAAAGAAACACTCCTAAGAGTTATAATATTAACCATGTGGGTAACAACCCCTGAAAGAAACCCAAAGGGACCTTCTAAGTGTCTCAAAAACGATCTTTATAAGTAAAAACCGTTTGCCATAAAAAAGTGTCAACTTGCCATAAAATAGTGTCAACCAGCATAAATTAGCCCTGTTATGTAAGCTTGTAATTCCATACTTAGTCTCTGAATAAAGCTTACCCTTCCCTCAAGGGGATCTTATCAGTCTTTTTCTAGCATTATCACAGTCTTGTCTAGAAATAAATGACTGAACATACCTTATTGCAGCCTAACCTGCAAACCGTTCCCCCCAACTGAAGTTTTCTTGTACTCCTCAGTCCGGTGTGGGAACAGCAGTGGATTTTAGTTACAACATGCTAAAATCATCTTCCTCTCTGCAGAAATCTTCATCTCTTTTCTGCTGGAGAGTAAACAGTACACACCGGTACCATTTAAAATAACAAACGTTTGCTTGTAGAACAAAAACTACAAATCTAACACCACATTCACTTTACCCTTCCGAGAGGGACCCTGTTGCTTAGAGCCGGCAAAGAGAATGACTGGGGGGTGGAGCTAGAGGGGGAGCTATATGGACAGCTCTGCTGTGTGCTCTCTTTGCCACTTCCTGTTAGGAAGGAGAATATCCCACAAGTAAAGGATGAATCCGTTGACTGGATACACCTTACAAGAGAAAAATCCCCTTTACCTTTATTTTGTCATTTAAAATAGCAGCTTTTGTCAGCAGAGGGTGAAAGAGATACGCAATGCCATATTTAATTTCTATTGCTTTTTCTAAGTATTGGTCATTGTGTACAGACAGAGTGAAATAAGAAGGCTTTAAAGTATAAATAGATTAAATTGGGGGGTCTGCTGTTTCTGCAGACTCAGCCCATTTATTTTGTCATATTTTTAAGAACAATGGACTTAGGTATCCATCAGCAAAAACATACATTTAACATGTAAAGATAAACATAAAGGAACAATTTTACCGTAAAATATATCTAATCAGTAAACAAACACAAAACAGATATTTACCCCCCTTGATTGCAACTGCTTTATAATATAGGTATGAAGATATATAAAGATGAGATGCATGTAGTGTTCTCCCCTAGGACCTTTTTAGCAGGTGTACCAGTCAGCTGATTTTACTGACCACCCGGCTAAAATTTTAGCCAATACTAAGCTAAAATTAGCTAATTTTGTGACATATTATAAAGCAGTTGCAATCAAGGGGGTAAATATCTGTTTTGTGTTTGTTTACACAAATTATCATTAAACACATTTTTTTAAAATACACAATTAATTTGTGTTTTGGATAGCAGAAAAATTATATTATTACACTGCCCCCACCTCATAATGCCATGTATTAGTTAGGGGTCTAGAGATCCCGACCTCCCCCTCATTTTACATTAACATACTAATATGTGACATATAGCCTCACAAGGATCTGCAGAGGAAATGATCACTGGGCCGAGCCAGCAAAACTGAAATATTTCTAGAGCTTGAGGACCATAATTCTCAGCCTGTCAAGAGGTCATTGAGCACTAATCACCAGGACTAGCTAAACAGTATAGTAGATATTGTAGTTCAAAGGCTCAATTAACTAAACTTTACAGGAAGCTGAAAGGAAAAAAAAAACTGCTTTAAAAACTAGATAAATAAATATTTAATAGCACAGCAACTAAAGAGAGCATAACAGTGGGTGAGGACATACATTTGTAGGTGCCAGGACAATTTTTAGGTTGCCATGGTCACTTGGAGCAGTGGATTTGTCAAGCTCTGCCCTAAAGTCTGAAGAAAGAGTTTAAGAATCTTTTAACACTGGTTATAACGACACTGGCCTATAAAAAGCAAAACCATACTATTAAAGCTTGGCGTGAGTTTATAAGCTCGTCACTATTTTGTATTTGGCTTCTGAAAGCTGGTATCTTACGCAGAAAAAGGTTACAAATATTCGCAGCAGGGGCAGCAGCTACATTACATGATACATCTTGGCAGATCAGATGAACAAATGCAACACAAGTGATTCAGAGTCACAATATGAGTATTTTTGTAAACAAGTGTGGAAAAGTATCTATACGTAAAGTCTTACAAATAAACGTTTGTTCACATTTTTTTCAAAACCTACTGAAATGTTCACTGCCAATAAAACCATTTCTTCACGCACACAGTATAACCATGTTCAGGGCTAGATTTATCAAAGCCATTCTCCTCTAATATTGTCCAAAATAACGCATACAAACGGATCCTCATACATATCACAGCACTCTGCGCCTATAATTGCGCAAATCTGAAAGAAACTTCTTCACACTCCACTTGCATTCGCCTAGGCACACAGGCGATCTCCCGAGTGCACCAATATACATTAGTAATAGGCCTAATTTAACAGCCCGACCTACAAATACGCCCAGTTGCTTATTCATCATTGCTTTGTGCCGATAAATCCGGCTGTAATTGCGTGTTGTATATTTTGCCATACAGACTGAGTCGAACACCATTATAATACATGCTTTTACATCTTGTGATGCAGTACTTTACTCTTTTAACTAATTTTTCAAAAGTTCAGCGCAAAGAAGATACTGTTATTCTCAGTAATTTGCGCTTCCACAGGCGCATATGGTACCAAAAGTTTTATATAGATGTATCGATATATTGATATAATTTATTTTTGTCTCAACATATGGTACAAACAGCACAGAAACATTATATAATATAAACATTAGCTAAATAGTTACCTAAAAGACGTTTTTTTAATAATCAAAACATGGTGGCGCAAATATTTATAGGTATGTACTGTGACAAATAGGGAGTAAATGCTTTTTTCTGACAGGCGCAATTTATCATTATTACGCCCCAGCTCGCCTGCGCAAATTTACGTCTATTTTTTTGAAAAAGTTTGGCGCACATGTGCGCCTCTTCGGAGGCGAGCTGGGGCACAGTTACAGGCGAAGAACATACAGAGTTCGCCTAGCTTTTGATAAATCTAGCCCTCAGTATTGGGTTTATATCCTTGTGGCTGTAAACAGACAGATCAAAATGTCTTAAAGGAACAGTCAAGTCAAAATTAAACTTTCATGATTCAGACAGGGCATGCAATTTTAAACAATTCAAATTTACTTTATCATCAAATTTGCTTTGTTCTCTTGGTATTCCTGGCTAAAATCTAAACCTAGGTAGGGTCATATGCAAATTTCTAAGCCCTTGAAGGCATCCTCTTATCTCAGGGCATTTAACAGTTTTTTACAGCTAGACAGCGCTAGTTCATGTGTGCCATATAGAAAACATTGTGCTCACTCCCGTGTGGTTATTTATTAGTCAGCACTGATTGGCTAAAATGCAAGTCCATCAAAAGCACTGAGATAAGGGGCAGTCTGCAGAGGCTTAGATACAAGGTAATCACAGAGGTAAAACGTGTATTAATATAGCAGTGTTAGTTATGCAAAAACTGAGGAATGGGTAATAAAGGGATTATCTATCTTTTTAAACAATAACAATGTTGGTGTAGACTGTCTCCCCTCTCCTGTGGGACTTAGTTCAGGTACAACTGCTCCTCACTTCGGTATAGCATTATTACAACATTCATGTAACTTTTACTCCCTAATATCTGAAGGCATCCGTTGTTTTTTTTCTGTTACTTCCTTCTATAGATAACTTTGCTATAAACCTTCTTATGCGGTCTATATTATTTTCCAAATCTCAAGGAACTTAAAAGCCTGCCAGTCAGGTAATTATAGTTTTTCAACTGCTTTTTGTGGGCAGTGGAAAGCACCAGAGGCAACTGTGCCTCCAGCATTTTAAAAAAAAACTTACTTGGAAGACAGATTTTGACAAGTCAGAGTATCACTTTATAACATTTATCTTTCAACTATATTTATTGTAAGGTGCATAAACGTCTGGACACAACAGAGATAGCCAGAGCTGTTCTCTTATTATAACCCTTTGGAGGTGCTGGCTAATCAAAGTCTGAATTTTCATACTGTGCTCCTCCATCCTGGAGCTTATATATTATTTCACAGATTAAAGGGGCATGGTACCCAAATGTTGAAGCAGTTGAAACTGATGCAGCATAACTATAAAAAGCCGACTGGAAAATATCACCTGAGCATCTCTAAGGGAAGATATTGTACATTCAGCAGAAAACATCTCATTGTAAAGGGACTTTAAAGGGACATTAAAAACTAAATAAATGCATGCAAAGAAAAAGATTAGTATAAGAAGAACATGTAGATTATTTTTTATAGTTTTGTTAGCTGTTTAAATATTAACTAAATATGAGTAAAGTTCTAGGGCCAAATTACGAGTGGAGCGCTCGCATTGCATGTAAGCTTTGAGCTCACAAGAGCGCGCTTGTATAGGCTCCAATGGGAGCCTTGTTGTCAAGGTGTGAGAAACGGCATAAGAACCTAGCGCAGTAAAGGTGGTAAGTCACGCAGCGACGGGCAGCATAAGCATACACATATATATTTACAGGGAACACACAGTGCATAGACCGCAATGTAAAGGGACTTTTCAGTGCCAATTTTTTTTTCTAACATCCCTCATAACTGTTTCTTGAAGTTATTTTTGTTATTAATAACTATACTACATTGTATTTTGGGGGAAACTGGGGAACATTTTGAAAATTAACAAGATATCTGATCTCTGGTTAATTTTCACAGCGCTAATTGCTACAGCGAGCTTGCGGTAGCAATAACCAGCCACTTGTAATGGCTGGTTATCTATTGGGGCGAATTTTCCCATTTACTGGCACGAGATAAAATAGCACTCCACTTGTAATCAAGCCCTTAGTGTCTATAAAATGGGAGCTGCCATGTTGTAACTTAGTTTACCTTCTCTGCTGTGGCCAATTAGAGACCGTTATAAATAGGTCACGAGAGTGTGCAGCCAATGGCTGTGTGGAATATAACCGTGTTCTGCACTTCCATTTCTAAAAGGAACTATAAAGCTTATAATTTCAAAATGGAAGTACAGGAAAAGGGGGCAAAATAAATAATGAAAGTATAAAGCAGAGGCTTTTTTTATTTATACAGTTTATCATTTTATTTTACCATCTCAAACTATTTAATGACCCCTTTAAGCAGCCATGCACTACTGGGAGCTAGCTAAAAACATCTGGTGAGCCACCAATTACCATGCACCAATCACCAATTTGCTCCAGTAGTGCATTGCTGCTTCTAGGGATGCTATTTAACAAAGGATAGAAAGAGACTAAAGTACATTTCATAATAAAAGGGGGGGGGGGGTGACTACCGCCGCTCATTGGCTATGTCCTGAACAGGAGATGCAAGTCTAGCAGCATCTCAGCAGTAACCCCCTTTTCAGGGGTTATAAACAGTTATCTATAGTCAGGAATACAAATATCACACGCTCCAACAAATACAAATTTCTCCTTAACCAAACAAGTAGTTTTATCCTTAAGTGAATATTATTCATTTCTAGCAATCGCCAGTTTTTCTGCTTTGAAGTTCACTGCAGTACACAACCTGAAGATTCATTTCCAATTCTTAAACACTTAAAATGCTCTCTATTCTGCATTCTGATGTGTTTTATTTGGGTTAATCTAGTCAACAAATATATATTAAAGGGATACTAAAGCCAAATTTTCCTTTCATGATTCAGATAGAGCTCCAATTTAAATCCACTTTCTAATTTACTCCTATTATCAATTTTTCTTCATTCTCTTGCTATCTTTATTTAAAAAGCAGGAATGTGAAGCTTAGGAGTTAGTCCATTTCAGGCTCAGCACCCTGGAGAGTGCTTGCCAATTGGTGGCTACATTTGGCCACCAATAAGCAAGCGTAACCCAGGTTCTGAACCAAAAACGGGCCTGCTCCTAAGCTTTACATTTGTGTTTTTTAAATAAAGATAGCAAGAGAATGAAGAAAAATTGATAATAGGAGTAAATTAGAAAGTTGCTTTAAATTGCTGCTCTATCTGAATCATGAAAGAAAAAAATTGGGTTTAGTGTCCCTTTAACAAAGGGGATATGTATGATGATATATAGCACAAAAAAACAGCCCTCTTTTATTAGCAATAAACCAATTACAAAACAAGCAAAGACTAAAGAAAAAGTAAATATATGCTTACCTGATAAATTGATTTCTTCTATGATACGACGAGTCCATGGATTCATCCTTTACTTGTGGGATATTACCCTCCTGCTAACAGGAAGTGGCAAAGAGCACCACAGCAGAGCTATCTATATAGCTCCTCCCTTGACTCCACCCCTCAGTCATTCGACCGAAGGTATAGGAAGAAAAAGGAGAAACTAAAAGGTGCAGAGGTGACTGAAGTTTTAAATCAAAAAATATAATCTGCCTTAAATTGACAGGGCAGGCCGTGGACTCGTCGTATCATAGAAGAAATCAATTTATCAGGTAAGCATAAATTTACTTTTCTTCTATAAGATAGATTCATCCTTTACTTGTGGGATACAATACCAAAGCTACAGGACACGGATGGACGGGAGGGACAAGACAAATGCCTAAACAGAAGGCACCACTGCTTGAAGAACTTTTCTCCCAAAAACAGCCTCCGAAGAAGCAAAAGTATCAAATTTGTAAAATTTGGAAAAGGTATGAAGTGAAGACCAAGTCGCAGCCTTACAAATCTGTTCAACAGAAGCATCATTTTTAAAAGCCCCTGTGGAAGCCACCGCTCTAGTAGAGTGAGCTGTAATCCTTTCAGGAGGCTGCTGTCCAGCAGTCTCGTATGCCAAACGGATGTTGCTTTTCAGCCAAAAAGAAAGAGAGGTAGCCGTAGCTTTTAGACCTCTACGTCTTCCAGAATAGACAACAAACAAAGAAGATGTTTGACGGAAATCTTTGGTCGCTTGCAAGTAAAACTTCAAAACACGAACCACGTCCAAGTTGTGCAACAGACGCTTCTTCTTAGAGGAAGGATTAGGACACAGAGAAGAAACAACAATTTCCTGATTAATATTCTTATTAGTAACAACCTTTGGTATGCAAAACCACCTTATCAGAATGGAAAACAAGATAAGGTGAGTCGCATTGCAATGCAGATAGTTCAGATACTCTTTGAGCCGAAGAGATAGCAACTAAAAACAGAACTTTCCAAGATAACAGCTTAATATCTATGGAATGTATCGGTTCAAATGGAACCCCTTGAAGAACTTTAAGAACTAAATTCAAACTCCATGGCGGAGCAATAGGTTTAAACACAGGCTTAATTTTAACCAAAGCCTGACAAACGACTGAACGTCTGAAACATATGCCAGACGCTTGTGCAGTAAAATTGATAAAGCAGATATCTGTCCCTTTAAGGAACTAGCTGATAACCCCTTCTCCAATCCCTCTTGGGGAAAGGACAAAATCCTAGGAATCCTGATCTTACTCCATGAGTAGCCTTTGGATTGGTACTAATAATATATTTACGCCATATCTTATGGTAAATTTCCTAGTAACAGGCTTTCGAGTCTGAATCAAGGTATCTATGACCGACTCAGAGAATCCCTGCTTGGATACAATCAAGCGTTCAATCTCCAGGCAGTCAGCCGCAGAGAAACTATATTTGGATGCTGGAATGGACCTTGAATGAGCAGGTCCTGTCTCAGTGGCAGTGTCCATGGTGGCAGAGATGACATTTCCACCAGGTCTGCATACCAAGTCCTGCGTGGCCACGCAGGTGCTATCAAAATCACCAAAGCCCTCTCCTGTTTGATTCTGGCAATCAGACGAAGGAGGAGAGGAAATAGTGGAAACACATAAGCCAGGTTGAACGACCAAGGTACTGCTAGAGCATCTATCAGTACTGCTTGGGGATCCCTTGATCTGGACCCGTAACAAGGAAGTTTGGCATTCTGATGAGATGCCATCAGATCCACTTCTGGTGTGCCCCATTGATGAATCAAGTGTGCAAACACCTCCGGATGGAGCTCCCACTCCCCCGGATGAAAAGTCTGACGACTTAGAAATTCCGCTTCCCAGTTCTCCATTCCTGGGATATAGATTGCGGATAGATGGCAAGAGTGAGTCTCTGCCCATAAAATTATTTTGGAAACCTCTATCATCGCTAGAGAACTCTTTGTTCCCCCTTGATGATTGATATATGCTACAGTCGTGATATTGTCCGACTGGAATCTTATGAATCTGGCCGAAGCTAGCTGAGGCCACGCCTGAAGCGCATTGAATATCGCTCTCAGTTTTAGAATATTTATTGAAAGGAGAGCCTCCTCCTGAGTCCACACACCCTGTGCTTTCAGGGAATTCCAGACTGCACCCCAGCCCAATAGGCTGGCGTCCGTCGTCACTATGACCCAAGCTGGCCTGCGGAAACACATTCCCTGGGACAGATGATCCTGTGACAACCAGCAAAGAAGAGAGTCTCTGGTCTCTTGATCCAGATTTATTTGAGGAGATAAATTTGCATAATCCCTATTCCACTGTTTGAGCATGCATAGTTGCAGTGGTCTGAGATGCCAGCGAGCAAACGGAACTATGTCCATTGCCGCTACCATTAGTCCAATTACCTCCATACACTGAGCCACTGACAGCCGAGGAATGGAATGAAGTGCTCGGCAGGTGTTGAAAATCTTTGATTTTCTGACCTCCGTCAGAAAAATTTTCATGTTTGCCGAATCTATCAAGAGTTCCCAGGAATGGAACTCTTGTGAGAGGGATAAGTGAACTCTTTTGTACGTTCACCTTCCAACCGTGAGATCTTAGAAAAGCCAACACGATGTCCGTGTGAGATTTTGCTAGTTGGTAAGTTGACGCCTGAATTAAGATATCGTCCAGATAAGGCGCCACTGCTATGCCCCACGGCCTTAGAACCGCCAGAAGGGACCCTAGCACTTTTGTGAAAATTCTGGGAGCTGTGGCCAACCCGAAGGGAAGAGCCACAAACTGGTAATGTTTGTCCAGGAAGGCGAACCTGAGGAACTGGTGATGATCTTTGTGGATAGGAATGTGAAGATACGCATCCTTCAAATCCACGGTGGTCATATATTGACCCTCCTGGATCATTGGTAAAATAGTCCGAATGGTCGCCATCTTGAAGGATGGGACTCTGAGAAATTTGTTTAGGATCTTGAGATCTAAAATCGGTCTGAAGGTTCCCTCTTTTTTGGGAACCAAGAACAGATTGGAGTAAAACCCCTGCCCCTGTTCTGCTTTTGGAACTGGGCGGGTTACACCCATAGTATATAGGTCTTCTACACAGCGTAAGAACGCCTCTCTTTTTGTCTGGTTTACAGACAATCTTGAAAGATGAAATCTCCCCCTTGGAGGAGAATCTTTGAATTCTAGAAGATACCCCTGGGTCACAATTTCTAATGCCCAGGAATCTTGAACGTCTCTTGCCCAAGCCTGAGCGAAGAGAGAAAGTCTGCCCCCTACTAGATCTGGTCCCGGATCGGGGGCTGCCCCTTCATGCTGTCTTGGTAGCAGCAGCGGGCTTCTTGGCCTGTTTACCTTTATTCCAGGTCTGGTTAGGTCTCCAGACAGACTTGGATTGAGCAAAATTCCACTCCTGCTTTGTGGCAGGGGAGGAGGTAGGAGGACCACCTTTGAAGTTTCGAAAGGAACGAAAATTATTTTGTTTGGTCCTCATCTTATTTGTCTTATCCTGAGGAAGGGCATGGCGTTTTCGTCTTAGATTAGCTTAGATTTTGATGACACATAAGCAGCCCAGGACTTAAGCCATAACGCTCTACGCGCTAAAATGGCAAAACCTGAATTTTTGCCGCTAATTTAGCCAGTTGAAAAGCGGCATCTGTAATAAAAGAATTAGCTAGCTTGAGAGCCCTAATTCTATCCAAAATATCCTCTAATGGGGTCTCAACCTTTAGAGCCTCCTCTAGAGCCTCGAACCAAAAAGCAGCTGCAGTAGTTACAGGAACAATGCACGCTATAGGTTGCAGAAGAAAAACCCTCATGAATAAATATTTTCTTTAGAAGACCCTCTAATTTTTTATCCATAGGATCATTGAAAGCACAACTGTCCTCAATAGGTATAGTTGTACGCTTAGCCAGGGTAGAAATAGCTCCCTCCACCTTAGGGACCGTCTGCACCGAATCCTGAATGGTGTCAGATATGGGAAACATTTTCTTAAAAGTAGGAGGGGGGAGAATGGAATACCTGGTCTATCCCACTCCTTAGTAACAATGTTCGAAATCCTCTTAGGGACCAGAAAAACATTAGTGTAAGAAGGAACCTCTAGATATCTATCCATTTTACACAATTTCTTAGGAGGAATCTCAATAGGGTCACAGTCATCTAGAGTCGCTAAAACCTCCCTGAGCAACAAGCGGAGGTGTTCAAGCTTAAACTTAAAAACTTAAAAGCCGTCATATCTGAGTCTGTTTGAGGGAACATCTTTCCTGAATCTGAAAGCTCTCCCTCAGACAGCAATTCCCTTACCCCCAATTCAGAGCATTGTGAGGGTACATCGGAGATGGCTAATAAAGCGTCAGAGGGTTCAGCATTTACTCTCATACCAGACCTACTGCGCTTCCCCTGCAAACCAGGCAGTTTAGATAATACCTCTGTGAGGGTAGTAGACATAACTGCTGCCATATCTTGCAGGGTGAAAGAATTAAGACGCACTAGAGGTACTTGGCGTCGCTTGTGCGGTCGTTAAAGGTTGTGACACTTGGGGAGAAGTAGATGGCAAAACCTGATTCTCTTCTGACTGTGAATCATCCTGCGACATACTTTTATCAGCTAAAATATGTTCTTTGCAATGTAAGGCCCTTTCAGTACATGACGGACACATGTTAAGTGGGGGTTCCACAATGGCTTCTAAACACATGGAACATAGGCTTTCCTCAATGTCAGACATGTTCAACAGGCTAGTAATGACCAAAAACAGGCTTGAAAACACTTTATTTAGTGAAAAAAATAACAATCTTAAAAAACGGTACTGCGCCTTTAAGAGAAAAAAAGCATACAATTTTTCAAAACTGCTTAAAAAAAAAAAATTGTCCCTATTTTATAGTAAAAGCATCACAATACTTCAGCTAAATTTGCCCCACAAGGAAAGGAATACTTAACCCTTACAGGAAAAAACTGAAAATTACAACAAAAAGCACCCGCTGCACCTCGCCACAGCCCTGCTGTGGCGCCTACCTGCCCTCAGGGGTCTGTAAAACCGGGATAAACCTTCGTTTTGGCCCAATACAGCTCACAAAGGACCACCGGATCAGGAGCTTGCTGCTTGCTTGATAAAAACAACTGCGCAACTGAGGCGCGAAAATAGGCCCCGCCCATCTCACTCAATGTCTTAAGCCCAAATTGACCGCACCAAAGCGGTCTAAAACCTAGCCATGTGGGTTCAGAAGCCGAGAAATGAAGCCATGTGTACCCTTTTAATAAAGCATAAAAACGTCTCTTTTAAAAAGTTAACTGCACTCCCAACATATAAACGTTTGCCCACAAACATTCAAACATCAGTGTCAACCATTTTTGTATAGCCCATAAATGCAAGTCCAGTAATACCCCTTTTTATATACTTTAGGATTACTGCTTACCCTTTCCCTCATGGGGATACTGTCAGCCAATTCTGAAAAAACACCGTCTCTCCAGAAAAAAATGACTGAACATACCTCACTGCTTATAGCATGAAAAACGTTCCTCACACTGAAGTTTCTTAAGTACTCCTCAGCCATTCTGTGGGAACTGCTCCGGATCTCAGTAACAACTGCTAAGATCATCAGCCTCCAGGCAGAAGTCTTCATCCATCTGCTGCCTGAGGGAAAATAGTACACACCGGTACCATTTAAAATAAAAAACTCTTGCTTGAAGAAAATAAAAACTAACATTTTATCACCTCTTTCACTTTACCCTTCCTATTACTTAGACTAGGCAAAGAGAATGAATGGGGGGTGGAGTCAAGGGAGGAGCTACATAGACAGCTCTGCTGTGGTGCTCTTTGCCACTTCCTGTTAGCAGGAGGATAATATCCCACAAGTAAAGGATGAATCCGTGGACTCGTATCTTATAGAAGAAATGTTTATATCTACCATTTACATTTCAGAGCAATAAATATATTACAGTGCAAAAAAAAAAACTGAAAACGTTGTTTCTACTTTTTAAAGGTATGAAGACCATGTATTATATAGCAATGGATATAATATGGCAACACTTAACATTCCATTAAAATCATCTTCATTTATCTATTCTACTTTCATTTTTCTTGGAGTCAAACCGAGAGAGAAATCTCAAATATATTATAATGAATTAAAATGGCAAAAAAAAGCTCACTCGTTAAACCTAAAATATATGACAAATAGAGCACTAATAATTTATTAAAACTTGCTCAATGCAAGCTTTTAGCATAATAATTTTTAATTAAAGGCTGGTTTTACACTAAGAATATGGTCATAATAATGGAATACTTCATATGCATCTGCACATAATGCGGTAAAAAACAGAATTTATGTTTACCTGATAAATTACTTTCTCCAACGGTGTGTCCGGTCCACGGCGTCATCCTTACTTGTGGGATATTCTCTTCCCCAACAGGAAATGGCAAAGAGCCCAGCAAAGCTGGTCACATGATCCCTCCTAGGCTCCGCCTACCCCAGTCATTCGACCGACGTTAAGGAGGAATATTTGCATAGGAGAAACCATATGATACCGTGGTGACTGTAGTTAAAGAAAATAAATTATCAGACCTGATTAAAAAACCAGGGCGGGCCGTGGACCGGACACACCGTTGGAGAAAGTAATTTATCAGGTAAACATAAATTCTGTTTTCTCCAACATAGGTGTGTCCGGTCCACGGCGTCATCCTTACTTGTGGGAACCAATACCAAAGCTTTAGGACACGGATGAAGGGAGGGAGCAAATCAGGTCACCTAAATGGAAGGCACCACGGCTTGCAAAACCTTTCTCCCAAAAATAGCCTCAGAAGAAGCAAAAGTATCAAACTTGTAAAATTTGGTAAAAGTGTGCAGTGAAGACCAAGTCGCTGCCCTACATATCTGATCAACAGAAGCCTCGTTCTTGAAGGCCCATGTGGAAGCCACAGCCCTAGTGGAATGAGCTGTGATTCTATCGGGAGGCTGCCGTCCGGCAGTCTCGTAAGCCAATCTGATGATGCTTTTAATCCAAAAAGAGAGAGAGGTAGAAGTTGCTTTTTGACCTCTCCTTTTACCTGAATAAACAACAAACAAGGAAGATGTTTGTCTAAAATCCTTTGTAGCATCTAAATAGAATTTTAGAGCGCGAACAACATCCAAATTGTGCAACAAACGTTCCTTCTTTGAAACTGGTTTCGGACACAGAGAAGGTACGATAATCTCCTGGTTAATGTTTTTGTTAGAAACAACTTTTGGAAGAAAACCAGGTTTAGTACGTAAAACCACCTTATCTGCATGGAACACCAGATAAGGAGGAGAACACTGCAGAGCAGATAATTCCGAAACTCTTCTAGCAGAAGAAATTGCAACTAAAAACAAAACTTTCCAAGATAATAACTTAATATCAACGGAATGTAAGGGTTCAAACGGAACCCCCTGAAGAACTGAAAGAACTAAGTTGAGACTCCAAGGAGGAGTCAAAGGTTTGTAAACAGGCTTAATTCTAACCAGAGCCTGAACAAAGGCTTGAACATCTGGCACAGCTGCCAGCTTTTTGTGAAGTAACACAGACAAGGCAGAAATCTGTCCCTTCAGGGAACTTGCAGATAATCCTTTTTCCAATCCTTCTTGAAGGAAGGATAGAATCTTAGGAATCTTAACCTTGTCCCAAGGGAATCCTTTAGATTCACACCAACAGATATATTTTTTCCAAATTTTGTGGTAAATCTTTCTAGTTACAGGCTTTCTGGCCTGAATAAGAGTATCGATAACAGAATCTGAGAACCCTCGCTTTGATAAGATCAAGCGTTCAATCTCCAAGCAGTCAGCTGGAGTGAAACCAGATTCGGATGTTCGAACGGACCCTGAACAAGAAGGTCTCGTCTCAAAGGTAGCTTCCAAGGTGGAGCCGATGACATATTCACCAGATCTGCATACCAAGTCCTGCGTGGCCACGCAGGAGCTATCAAGATCACCGACGCCCTCTCCTGGTTGATCCTGGCTACCAGCCTGGGGATGAGAGGAAACGGCGGGAACACATAAGCTAGTTTGAATGTCCAAGGTGCTACTAGTGCATCCACTAGAGCCGCCTTGGGATCCCTGGATCTGGACCCGTAGCAAGGAACTTTGAAGTTCTGACGAGAGGCCATCAGATCCATGTCTGGAATGCCCCACAGCTGAGTGACTTGGGCAAAGATTTCCGGATGGAGTTCCCACTCCCCCGGATGCAAAGTCTGACGACTCAGAAAATCCGCTTCCCAATTTTCCACTCCTGGGATGTGGATAGCAGACAGGTGGCAGGAGTGAGACTCCGCCCATAGAATGATTTTGGTCACTTCTTCCATCGCCAGGGAACTCCTTGTTCCCCCCTGATGGTTGATGTACGCAACAGTTGTCATGTTGTCTGATTGAAACCGTATGAACTTGGCCCTCGCTAGCTGAGGCCAAGCCTTGAGAGCATTGAATATCGCTCTCAGTTCCAGAATATTTATCGGTAGAAGAGATTCTTCCCGAGACCAAAGACCCTGAGCTTTCAGGGATCCCCAGACCGCGCCCCAGCCCATCAGACTGGCGTCGGTCGTGACAATGACCCACTCTGGTCTGCGGAATGTCATCCCTTGTGACAGGTTGTCCAGGGACAGCCACCAACGGAGTGAGTCTCTGGTCCTCTGATTTACTTGTATCTTCGGAGACAAGTCTGTATAGTCCCCATTCCACTGACTGAGCATGCACAGTTGTAATGGTCTTAGATGAATGCGCGCAAAAGGAACTATGTCCATTGCCGCTACCATCAAACCGATCACTTCCATGCACTGCGCTATGGAAGGAAGAGGAACGGAATGAAGTATCCGACAAGAGTCTAGAAGTTTTGTTTTTCTGGCCTCTGTCAGAAAAATCCTCATTTCTAAGGAGTCTATTATTGTTCCCAAGAAGGGAACCCTTGTTGACGGAGATAGAGAACTCTTTTCCACGTTCACTTTCCATCCGTGAGATCTGAGAAAGGCCAGGACAATGTCCGTGTGAGCCTTTGCTTGAGGAAGGGACGACGCTTGAATCAGAATGTCGTCCAAGTAAGGTACTACAGCAATGCCCCTTGGTCTTAGCACAGCTAGAAGGGACCCTAGTACCTTTGTGAAAATCCTTGGAGCAGTGGCTAATCCGAAAGGAAGCGCCACGAACTGGTAATGCTTGTCCAGGAATGCGAACCTTAGGAACCGATGATGTTCCTTGTGGATAGGAATATGTAGATACGCATCCTTTAAATCCACTGTGGTCATGAATTGACCTTCCTGGATGGAAGGAAGAATAGTTCGAATGGTTTCCATCTTGAACGATGGAACCTTGAGAAACTTGTTTAAGATCTTGAGATCTAAGATTGGTCTGAACGTTCCCTCTTTTTTGGGAACTATGAACAGATTGGAGTAGAACCCCATCCCTTGTTCTCTTAATGGAACAGGATGAATCACTCCCATTTTTAACAGGTCTTCTACACAATGTAAGAATGCCTGTCTTTTTATGTGGTCTGAAGACAACTGAGACCTGTGGAACCTCCCCCTTGGGGGAAGCCCCTTGAATTCCAGAAGATAACCTTGGGAGACTATTTCTAGCGCCCAAGGATCCAGAACATCTCTTGCCCAAGCCTGAGCGAAGAGAGAGAGTCTGCCCCCCACCAGATCCGGTCCCGGATCGGGGGCCAACATTTCATGCTGTCTTGGTAGCAGTGGCAGGTTTCTTGGCCTGCTTTCCCTTGTTCCAGCCTTGCATTGGTCTCCAAGCTGGCTTGGCTTGAGAAGTATTACCCTCTTGCTTAGAGGACGTAGCACTTTGGGCTGGTCCGTTTCTACGAAAGGGACGAAAATTAGGTTTATTTTTTGCCTTGAAAGGCCGATCCTGAGGAAGGGCGTGGCCCTTACCCCCAGTGATATCAGAGATAATCTCTTTCAAGTCAGGGCCAAACAGCGTTTTCCCCTTGAAAGGAATGTTAAGTAGCTTGTTCTTGGAAGACGCATCAGCTGACCAAGATTTCAACCAAAGCGCTCTGCGCGCCACAATAGCAAACCCTGAATTCTTAGCCGCTAACCTAGCCAATTGCAAAGTGGCGTCTAGGGTGAAAGAATTAGCCAATTTGAGAGCATTGATTCTGTCCATAATCTCCTCATAAGGAGGAGAATCACTATCGACCGCCTTTATCAGCTCATCGAACCAGAAACATGCGGCTGTAGCTACAGGGACAATGCATGAAATTGGTTGTAGAAGGTAACCCTGCTGAACAAACATCTTTTTAAGTAAACCTTCTAATTTTTTATCCATAGGATCTTTGAAAGCACAACTATCCTCTATGGGTATAGTGGTGCGTTTGTTTAAAGTGGAAACCGCTCCCTCGACCTTGGGGACTGTCTGCCATAAGTCCTTTCTGGGGTCGACCATAGGAAACAATTTTTTAAATATGGGGGGAGGGACGAAAGGAATACCGGGCCTTTCCCATTCTTTATTAACAATGTCCGCCACCCGCTTGGGTATAGGAAAAGCTTCTGGGAGCCCCGGGACCTCTAGGAACTTGTCCATTTTACATAGTTTCTCTGGGATGACCAACTTGTCACAATCATCCAGAGTGGATAATACCTCCTTGAGCAGAATGCGGAGATGTTCCAACTTAAATTTAAACGTAATCACATCAGGTTCAGCTTGTTGAGAAATGTTCCCTGAATCAGTAATTTCTCCCTCAGACAAAACCTCCCTGGCCCCATCAGACTGGGTTAGGGGCCCTTCAGAACCATTATTATCAGCGTCGTCATGCTCTTCAGTATCTAAAACAGAGCAGTCACGCTTACGCTGATAAGTGTTCATTTTGGCTAAAATGTTTTTGACAGAATTATCCATTACAGCCGTTAATTGTTGCATAGTAAGGAGTATTGGCGCGCTAGATGTACTAGGGGCCTCCTGAGTGGGCAAGACTCGTGTAGACGAAGGAGGGAATGATGCAGTACCATGCTTACTCCCCTCACTTGAGGAATCATCTTGGGCATCATTGTCATTGTCACATAAATCACATTTATTTAAATGAATAGGAATTCTGGCTTCCCCACATTCAGAACACAGTCTATCTGGTAGTTCAGACATGTTAAACAGGCATAAACTTGATAACAAAGTACAAAAAACGTTTTAAAATAAAACCGTTACTGTCACTTTAAATTTTAAACTGAACACACTTTATTACTGCAATTGCTAAAAAACATGAAGGAATTGTTCAAAATTCACCAAATTTTCACCACAGTGTCTTAAAGCCTTAAAAGTATTGCACACCAAATTTGGAAGCTTTAACCCTTAAAATAACCGGAGCCGTTTTTAACTTTAACCCCTTTACAGTCCCTGGTATCTGCTTTGCTGAGACCCAACCAAGCCCAAAGGGGAATACGATACCAAATGACGCCTTCAGAAAGTCTTTTCTAAGTATCAGAGCTCCTCTCACATGCGACTGCATGTCATGCCTCTCAAAAACAAGTGCGCAACACCGGCGCGAAAATGAGGCTCTGCCTATGATTTTGGAAAGCCCCTAAAGAATAAGGTGTCTAAAACAGTGCCTGCCGATATTATTATATCAAAATACCCAGATAAAATGATTCCTCAAGGCTAAATATGTGTTAATAATGAATCGATTTAGCCCAGAAAAAGTCTACAGTCTTAATAAGCCCTTTTGAAGCCCTTATTTACGATCTTAATAAACATGGCTTACCGGATCCCATAGGGAAAATGACAGCTTCCAGCATTACATCGTCTTGTTAGAATGTGTCATACCTCAAGCAGCAAGAGACTGCTCACTGTTCCCCCAACTGAAGTTAATTGCTCTCAACAGTCCTGTGTGGAACAGCCATGGATTTTAGTGACGGTTGCTAAAATCATTTTCCTCATACAAACAGAAATCTTCATCTCTTTTCTGTTTCTGAGTAAATAGTACATACCAGCACTATTTTAAAATAACAAACTCTTGATTGAATAATAAAAACTACAGTTAAACACTAAAAAAACTCTAAGCCATCTCCGTGGAGATGTTGCCTGTACAACGGCAAAGAGAATGACTGGGTTAGGCGGAGCCTAGGAGGGATCATGTGACCAGCTTTGCTGGGCTCTTTGCCATTTCCTGTTGGGGAAGAGAATATCCCACAAGTAAGGATGACGCCGTGGACCGGACACACCTATGTTGGAGAAATATTTATATTAGTGGCAAGTTTCAGTTGGTGAATAAGTAGTCAGTCAACTGTTCTTGATGAAAACAGATGGCAATTATTCCCTTAAAGAAACATTAAACTCATTAAAGGGATACTGAACCCAATTTTTTTTCTTTCATTATTCAGATAGAGCATGCAATTTTAAGCTAAATGTAGCCACCAATCAGCAAGTGCTATCCAGGTCTGAACCAAAAATGGGATTGTCCTAATCTTACATTTCTGCTTTTTTCAAATAAAGATACTAAGAGAACAAATACAAATTGATAATAGGAGTAAATTAGAAATTTGCTTAAAATTGCATGCCCTATCCGAATCATAAAAGGGTTCAGTATCCCTTTAAATGAATTAAAAACAAGCTTAAAATATCCCCTCTGGATTGATCTGCCCTTTTTTTCTACCTCTTCAGCAGCAGATGGTTTAGACAAATAACATAATTTATGTAAGAACTTACTTGATGAATTTATTTATTTCATATTGGCAAGAGTCTATGAGCTAGTGACATATGGGATATACAATCCTTCCAGGAGGGGCAAAGTTTCCCAAACCTCAAAATGCCTATAAATACACCCCTCACCACACCCACAATTCAGTTTAATGAATAGCCAAGTAGTAGGGTGATAAAGAAAGGAATAAAAAGCATCAACAAAGGAATTTGGAAATAATTGTGCTTTATACAAAAAATCATAACCACCATAAAAAGGGTGGGCCTCATGGACTCTTGCCAATATGAAAGAAATTAATTTATCAGGTAAGTTCTTACATAAATTATGTTTTCTTTCATGTAATTGGCAAGAGTTTATGAGCTAGTGACGTATGGGATATCAATACCCAATATGTGGAACTCCACGCAAGAGTCACTAGAGAAGGAGGGATAAAATAAAAACAGCCATTTTCCGCTGAAAAAATAATCCACAACCCAAATTATAAGTTTATTCTTTTAATGACAAGAAAAACTTAAAACATCAGCAAAAGAATCAAACTTGATACAGCTGCCTGAAGAAATTTTCTACCAAAAACTGCTTCTGAAGAAGCAAATACATCAAAACAGTAGAATTTAGTAAATGCATGCAAAGAGGACCAAGTTGCTGCTTTGCAAATCTGATCAACTGAAGCTTTATTCTTAAAAGCCCACGAAGTGGAGACTGATCTAGTAGAATGAGCTGTAATTCTCGGAGACTGGGTCTTACCCGACTCCAAATAAGCTGAATGAATCAAAAGCTTTAACCAAGAAGCCAAGAAAATAGCAGAAGCCTTCTGACCTTTCCTAGTACCCGAAAATATAACAAATAGACTAGAAGTCTTCCTGAAATATTTAGAAGTCTTCCTGAAATATTTAGAAGCTTCAACATAATATTTCAAAGCTCTTACCACATTAAGGATCTTTCCAAAGAATTCTTAGGATTAGCACACAAGGAAGGGACAGCAATTTATCTACTAATGTTGTTAGAATTCACAACCTTAGGTAAAAATTGAAATGAAGTCCGCAAAAACGCCTTATCCTGATGAAAAATCAGAAAAGGAGATACACAAGAAAGAGCAGAAAGCTCAGAATCTCTTCTAGCAGAAGAGATAGCCAAAAGGAACAACACTTTCCAAGAAAGTATTTTAATATCCAAAGAATGCATAGGCTCAAATGGAGGAGCCTGTAAAGCCTTTAGAACCAAATTAAGACTCCAAGGAGGAGAGATTGATTTAATGACAGGCTTAATACGAACTAAAGCCTTTACAAAACAGTGAATATCAGGAAGTTTAGCAATCTTTCTGTAAAAACATAATTTATACTTATCTGATAAATTTATTTCTCTTGTGATGTATCGAGTCCACGGATTCATCCTTACTTGTGGGATATTATCCTTACCAACAGGAAGTGGCAAAGAGAGCACCCACAGCAGAGCTGTCTATATAGCTCCCCCCTTAGCTCCACCCCCCAGTCATTCGACCGAAGGCTAGGAAGAAAAAGGAGAAACTATAGGGTGCAGTGGTGACTGAAAGTTTTAAAATAAAAATATATATGCCTGTCTTAAAAAACAGGGCGGGCCGTGGACTCGATACATCACAAGACAAATACATTTATCAGGTAAGCATAAATTATGTTTTCTCTTGTAAGATGTATCGAGTCCATCATCATCTTGATCTATCCTGATGCAGGGCATGACCTTTCCCTCCAGTGATGTCTGGAATAATCTCTTTCAGTTCAGGCCCGAATAGGGTCTTACCTTTGAAAGGAATGTTCAAAAGTTTAGATTTAGATGACACATCAGCAGACCAGGACTTAAGCCATAACGCCTTGCGTGCTAAAATGGCAAAACCTGAATTCTTTGCTGCTAATTTAGCCAGTTGAAAAGCGGCATCTGTAATAAAAGAATTAGCCAATTTAAGGGCCTTAATTCTGTCCATAATCTCCTCTAATGGAGTCTCCATTTGAAGAGCCTCCTCTAGAGCCTCAACCCAGAAAGCAGCTGCAGTCGTTACAGGAACAATGCACGCAATAGGTTGAAGAGAAAAACCTTGATGAACAAAAATTTTCTTCAAGAGACCCTTTAATTTTTTATCCATAGGATCTTTGAAAGCACAACTGTCTTCGATAGGTATAGTTGTACGCTTAGACAGAGTAGAAATAGCTCCCTCCACCTTAGGAACTGTCTGCCATGAGTCCCTTATGGTGTCAGATATGGGAAACATTTTCTTAAAAACAGCAGGGGGAGTGAACAGAATACCTGGTCTATCCCACTCCTTAGCAATAATATTCACAATCCTCTTAGGGACTGGAAAATCATCAGTGTAAACGGGAACCTCTAAGTATTTATCCATTTTACACAATTTCTCTGGGACCACTATAGGGTCAGAGTTGCTAATACCTCCCTAAGCAATAAATGGAGGTGTTCAAGCTTAAATTTAAAGGCCGTCATATCAGAATCTGTCTGAGGAAGCGTCTTTCCTGAATCAGAAATTTCTCCCTCAGTCACAATGCTCTGAAGAGGTGAGGTATTTGTTATCTGAGAATCATCTGTTGCTCTATTTTTAAGTGCTAATATATGTTCATTATAATTTATAGACATATCAGTACAATTGGGACACATTCTAAGAGGGGGTTCCACAATGGCTTCCAAACATATTGAACAAGGATTTTCCTTGGTGTCAGACATGTTAAACAGGCTAGTAATGTAACAAGCAAGCTTGGAAAACAGTGTAATCAAAGTAAATAACACTTAGAAATAAAACAGTACTGTGCCTTTAAGAGAAAAAAAGCTGCACAAGTTCTGCAAAACAGTGTAAAAAAGCAGTAAACTTAACAAATTTTTTACAGTAGTATCTTACAGCCTTAGTAACTTTGCACAGCTATGCAAATAAACAATTAACCCCTTAATGGCAAAACCGGATTGAAAAAACGTCAAAACCGGTAAAAAAGACTTTCAGCACCTTGCCACAGCCCTGCTGTGGCGCCTACCTGCGCCTCAGAACGATTTGTGGGGGAAAAACCTCCTTTACAGCCCTCAAACACAGCAGGAACCACTGGATAAGCAGTTGGATGTCTCTAAGGAAAAGAAACTGTGCAACAGGTGCGAAAATAGGCCCCTCCCACCTCACTCGATGTTTTGAGGCCTATTAGAAAAACACCTGAGTGTCTCTTAATTAACCATGTGGGTTAAAAAACCCTAAAACAAGCCACAATGACACCTTTAGTCCCTTCAAAAAAACATTATAATTGCATCATTTACTGAACAACCAAAAAACGTTTTTTCCTAACAGTGTCACCAGTAACTTATGAGCCCTTCAAGCAAGCTGAAATTCCTATCAAAGTGTCTGAATACAGCTTACCCTTCCCTCATGGGGATATTGCCAGCCTTTTCTAGAATTAACACAGTCTGTCTAGAAAAAATATACACGGAACATACCTCAAATGCAGCTTAGCATGCAAACCGTTCCCCCAACTGAAGTTTTCCTGTACTCTTCAGCCCTTGTGAGAACAGTAGTGGATCTTAGTTACAAAGTGCTAAGATCATAATCCTCCTTGCAGAAATCTTCATCCCTTTTCTGCCAGAGAGTAAATAGTACACACCGGTACTATTTAAAATAACAAACTTTTGCTTGAGAAATAAAAAAACATAATTTATGCTTACCTCTTAAATTTATTTCTCTTGTAGTGTATCCAGTCCACGGATCATCCATTACTTATGGGATATTCTACTTCCCAACAGGAAGTTGCAAGAGGATCACCCACAGCAGAGCTGCTATATAGCTCCTCCCCTAACTGTCATATCCAGTCATTCGACCGAAAACAAACAGAGAAAGGAGAAACCATAGGGTGCAGTGGTGACCAGTGTTAATTTCGTCGACTAAAACTTGACTAAAATGACTATAAAACTAAAGAAATTCTGATGACTAAAATACGACTAAAACTAAAATGACATTTTAGTCAAAAGTCTATGACTAAAACTAAATCAAAATTACATTTTAGTCAAAAGACTATGACTAAAACTAAATCAAAATTTGCTGACAAAAACATTTTATGCAAGGTGTTATAATCAATCCATATCTAATTACTGCTCTTTTGTAGAATTTACTAAACTTCATTTTATTAAATTTTAAGCTAAATAAAGACGTTATATACCACAACAGTTAAATCTGTATTGCATGCTCAAACCATAAATAAAATCAGGTTAATAAACCTTTACTCCAGGAGTATATAATGAGTTTGGAAGTTCTAGAGCAGTGCTAATATCATTGCCGAAATTTTTTCAAATCTGTGAACAATTAATTGATTCTTCCTATAGAAATAAGAATAACCCACGAGTATTGGTTTAAGTTATGCTGTGCCTGTGCTAGCTGCAGAAACTTTTTGTTGTGTTGAGTTACTTGATACTTGTTTTAATTATTAACAGAGAAAGTTAAAGTTTTTATATTGGGTAATATGTGCAATACAGCCAATACAGTTTAGTTTTTTTTATATTTTAAAGTTTAATAAAGATGTTACATATCACGTCGTCTAAATCTGTGTCTGTACTGCATGTTTAAACCTTAATACCATAAATAATAACAGGTGTTATGTTTACTCCTGGAGTATATAATCAGTTTGCAAATTATAGAGAAATGCTTAAATAATGCATTACACTTTAACTAAACCCCTTAGATTTTAGTCAACTAAAATCTACTGGAGATTTAGTCGACTAAAATCTACTGGAGATTCAGTCGACTAAAACTAGACTAAAACTAAAACAATTCAGATGACTATAATACGACCAAAACTAAAATGGCATTTTAGTCAAAAGACTAAAACTAAGACTAAATTGAAATTTGCCCTCAAAATTAACACTGTTGGTGACTGTAGTTTAATTAAAATTTAGACCTGCCTTAAAAGGACAGGGCGGGCCGTGGACTGGATACACTACAAGAGAAATAAATTTATCAGGTAAGCATAAATTATGTTTTCTCTTGTTAAGTGTATCCAGTCCACGGATCATCCATTACTTATGGGATACCAATACCAAAGCTAAAGTACACGGATGATGGGAGGGACAAGGCAGGATTAAGCGGAAGGAACCACTGCCTGAAGAACCTTTCTCCCAAAAACAGCCTCTGAAGAAGCAAAAGTATCAAATTTGTAAAATTTGGAAAAAGTGTGAAGCGAAGACCAAGTTGCGGCCTTGCAAATCTGTTCAACAGAGGCCTCATTTTTAAAGGCCCAGGTGGAAGCCACAGCTCTAGTGGAATGAGCTGTAATCCTTTCAGGGGGCTGCTGTCCAGCAGTCTCATAGGCTAGGCGTATTATGCTCCGAAGCCAAAAGGAAAGAGAGGTTGCCAAAGCTTTTTGACCTCTCCTCTGTCCAGAGTAAACGACAAACAGGGTATATATGTTTGACGAAAATCTTTAGTAGCTTGTAAGTAAAACTTCAAGGCACGGACTACGTCCAGATTATGTAAAAGACGTTCCTTCTTTGAAGAAGGATTAGGACACAATGATGGAACAACAATCTCTTGATTGATATTCTTGTTAGAAACCACCTTAGGTAAAAACCCAGGTTTGGTACGCAGGACTACCTTATCTGCATGAAAAATCAGATAAGGAGAATCACATTGTAAGGCAGATAGCTCAGAGACTTTCCGAGCCGAGGAAATAGCCATCAAAAACAGAACTTTCCAAGATAAAAGTTTAATATCAATGGAATGAAGGGGTTCAAACTGAACTCCCTGAAGAACTTTAAGAACCAAGTTTAAGCTCCACGGGGGAGCAATAGGTTTAAACACAGGCTTAATTCTAACCAAAGCCTGGCAAAATGCCTGGACGTCTGAAACCTCTGCCAGATGCTTGTGCAAAAGAATAGACAGAGCAGAAATCTGTCCCTTTAAGGAACTAGCTGATAATCCTTTGTCCAAGCCCTCTTGGGGAAAAGACAATATTCTAGGAATCCTAACCTTACTCCATGAGTAATTCTTGGAATCACACCAATAAAGATATTTACTCCATATCTTGTGGTAGATTTTCCTGGTAACAGGCTTTCGTGCCTGTATTAAAGTATCAATGACTGACTCGGAGAAGCCACGCTTTGATAGAATCAAGCGTTCAATCTCCATGCAGTCAGTCTCGGAGAAATTAGATTTGGATGATTGAAAGGACCTTGTATCAGAAGGTCCTGTCTTAGAGGCAGAGTCCATGGTGGAAAGGATGACATGTCCACTAGGTCTGCATACCAAGTCCTGCGTGGCCACGCAGGTGCTATCAGAATCACCAATGCTCTCTCCTGTTTGATTTTGGCAATCAGTCGAGGGAGCAGAGGAAACGGTGGAAACACATAAGCCAGGTTGAAGAACCAAGGCACTGCTAGAGCATCTATCAGCGTCGCTTCTGGGTCCCTGGACCTGGATCCGTAACAAGGAAGCTTGGCGTTCTGGCCTGCTTGCCTTTGTTCCAGGACTGGTTAGGTTTCCAGGCCTGCTTAGATTGAGCAAAAGTTCCCTCTTGTTTTGAAGCGGAGGAAGTTGATGCTGCACCTGCCTTGAAATTTCGAAAGGCACGAAAATTAGACTGTTTGGCCTTTGCTTTGGCCCTGTCCTGAGGAAGGGTGTGACCCTTACCTCCAGTAATGTCAGGAATAATTTCCTTCACACCAGGCCCGAATAAGGTCTGCCCCTTGAAAGGAATGTTGAGTAATTTAGACTTTGAAGTCACGTCAGCTGACCAGGATTTAAGCCATAGCGCCCTACGCGCTTGGATGGCGAATCCGGAATTCTTATCTGTTAGTTTAGTCAAATGAACAATGGCATCAGAAACAAATGAGTTAGCTAGCTTAAGTGTTCTAAGCTTGTCAATAATTTCAGTCAATGGGGCTGTATGGATGGCCTCTTCCAGGGCCTCAAACCAGAATGCCGCCGCGGCCATGACAGGCGCAATGCATGCAAGGGGCTGTAAAATAAAACCTTGTTGAATAAACATTTTCTTAAGGTAACCCTCCAATTTTTTATCCAATGGATCTGAAAAAGCACAACTGTCCTCAACCGGGATAGTAGTACGCTTTACTAAAGTAGAAACTGCTCCCTCCACCTTAGGGACCGTCTGCCATAAGTCCCGTGTAGTGGCGTCTATTGGAAACATTTTTCTAAATATAGGAGGTGGGGAAAAAGGCACACCCGGTCTATCCCACTCCTTGCTAATAATTTCTGTAAGCCTTTTAGGTATAGGAAAAACATCAGTACACACCGGTACCGCATAGTATTTATCCAGCCTACACAATTTCTCTGGTACTGCAACTGTGTTACAGTCATTCAGAGCAGCTAATACCTCCCCAAGCAACACACGGAGGTTCTCAAGCTTAAATTTAAAATTAGAAATCTCTGAATCAGGTTTCCCCGAATCAGAGATGTCACCCACAGACTGAAGCTCTCCGTCCTCATGATCTTCATATTGTGACGCAGTATCAGACATGGCCCTTACAGCATCTGCGCGCTCTGTATTTCTCCTAACCCCAGAGCAATCGCGCTTGCCTCTTAATTCAGGCAACCTGGATAATACCTCTGACAGGGTATTATTCATGATTGCAGCCATGTCCTGCAAGGTAATCGCTATGGGCGTCCCTGATGTAATTGGCGCCATATTAGCGTGCATCCCCTGAGCGGGAGGCGAAGGGTCTGACACGTGGGGAGAGTTAGTCGGCATAACTTCCCCCTCGTCAAAATCTTCTGGTGATATTTCTTTCATAGTTAAAGACTGATCTTTACTGTTTAAGGTGAAATCAATACATTTAGTACACATTCTCATATGGGGCTCCACCATGGCTTTCAAACATAAAAACAAGTAGTTTCCTCTGTGTCAGACATGTTTAAACAGACTAGCAATGAGACTAGCAAGCTTGGAAAACACTTTAAACAAGTTTACAAGCAATATAAAAAATGTTACTGCACCTTTAAGAAACACAAATTTTGTAAAAATTTGAAATAACAGTGAAAAAAGGCAGTTACACTAACGAAATGTTTACAGTGTATGTAACAAGTTAGCAGAGCATTGCACTCACTTGCAAATGGATGATTAACCCCTTAATACCCAAAATGGAATAATAAAAGACAAAAACGTTTTTTTTTTTGTGTTTTTGTTTTTTTGTTTTTTTCAAACAGTCACAACAACTGCCACAGCTCTACTGTGGCTTTTTACCTCCCTCAAAAACGACTTTAAAGCCTTTTGAGCCCTCCAGAGATGTCCTGGATCATGCAGAGGGAAACTGAATGTCTCTGTCAGTATTTTTATCTGCACAGAAAAGCACTAAAAAAGGCCCCTCCCACTCATATTACAACAGTGGAAAGCCTAAGGAAACTGTTACTAGGCAAAATTCAAGCCAGCCATGTGGAAAAAAACTAGGCCCCAATAAGTTTTATCACCAAATACATATAAAAACGATTAAACATGCCAGCAAATGTATTATATTACATTTTTATAAGAGTATGCATCTCTATTAATAAGCCTGATACCAGTAGCTATCACTGCATTTAAGGCTTTACTTAGATTAGTTCAGTATCAGCAGCATTTTCTAGCAAATTCCATCCCTAGAAAAATATTAACTGCACATACCTTATTGCAGGAAAACCTGCACGCCATTCCCTCTCTGAAGTTACCTCACTCCTCAGAATATGTGAGAACAGCCATGGATCTTAGTTACTTCTGCTAAGATCATAGAAAACACAGGCAGATTCTTCTTCTAAATACTGCCTGAGATAAACAGTACACTCCGGCACCATTTAAAAATAACAAACTTTTGATTGAAGAATAAACTAAGTATAAAACACCACACCCCTCTTAAGACCTCCATCTTGGTTGAGGCTTGCAAGAGAATGACTGGATATGACAGTTAGGGGAGGAGCTATATAGCAGCTCTGCTGTGGTTGATCCTCTTGCAACTTCCTGTTGGGAAGGAGAATATCCCATAAGTAATGGATGATCCGTGGACTCGATACACTTAACAAGAGAAACTAACATTTTTATCACCACACTCGCTCTGCCCTTCTAGTTTCTTAGAGTAGGCAAAGAGAATGACTGGGGGGTGGAGCTAAGGGGGGAGCTACATAGACAGCTCTGCTGTGAGTGCTCTCTTTGCCACTTCCTGTTGGGAAGGAGAATATCCCACAAGTAAGGATGAATCCGTGGACTCGATACATCTTACAAGAGAAATAAAACAGAAAGAGCAGAGATTTGTCCCTTCAAGGAACTTGCTGACAAACCATCCTGAAGAAACTGTAAAATTCTAGGAATTCTAAAGGAATGCCAAGAGAATTTATGAGAAGAACACCATGAAATGTAAGTCTTCCAAACTCGATAATAAATTTTTCTAGAGACAGATTTACAAGCTTGTAACATAGTATTAATCACTGAGTCAGAGAAACCTCTATGACTTAGCGCTAAGCGTTCAATTTCCATACCTTCAAATTTAATGATTTGAGATCCTGATGGAAAATTGGACCTTGAGATAGTAGGTCCGGCCTTAACGGAAGTGGCCAAGGTTGACAACTGGACATCCGAACAAGATCCGCATACCAAAACCTGTGTGGCTATGCTGGAGCCACCAGCAACACAAACAATTGTTCCATGATGATTTTGGAGATCACTCTTGGAAGAAGAACTAGAGGCGGAAAGATGTAAGCAGGTTGATAACACCATGGAAGTGTCAGCGCATCCACTGCTTCCGCCTGAACATCCCTGGACCTGGACAGGTATCTGGGAAGTTTCTTGTTTAGATGAGAGGCCATCAGATCAATCTCTGGAAGACCACACATCTGAACAATCTGAGAAAAAACATTTGGATGGAGAGTCCACTCCCCTGTATGTAAAGTCTGACGGCTGAGATAATCCGCCTCCCAATTGTCTACACCTGGGATATGTACCGCAGAGATTAGACAGGAGCTGGATTCCGCCCAAGCAAGTATCCAAGATACTTCTTTCATGGCTTGGGGACTGCGAGTCCCACCCTGATAATTGACATATGCCACAGTTCTGATATTGTCTGTCTGAAAGCAAATGAACGTTTCTCTCTTCAACAGAGGCCAAAACTGAAAAGCTCTATTGATTGGTAATCTCGCCTCTTGAGATTTCCAAACCCCTTGTGCTGTCAGAGATCCCCAAACAGCTCCCCAACCTGAAAGATTTGCATCTGTAGTTATCACAGTCCAGGTTGGCCGAACAAAAGAAGCCCCTTGAACTAAACGCTGGTGAATTAACCACCACGTCAGAGAGTGTCGAACATTGGGATTTAAGGATATTAATTGTGATATCTTTGTATAATCCCTGCACCATTGATTCAGCATACAAAGCTGGAGAGGTCTCATGTGAAAACGAGTAAAAGGAATCGCGTCCGATGCTGCAGTCATGAGGCCTAAAACTTCCATGCACATAGCCACTGAAGGGAATGACCGAGACTGAAGGTGCCGACAGGCTGCAACCAATTTCAAACGTCTCTTGTCTGTTAGAGACAGAGTCATGGACACTGACTCTATCTGGAAAACAAAAAAGGGGACCCTTGTCTGAGGAATCAAGAAACATTTTGGTAAATTGATCCTTCAACCATGTTTTCGAAGAAACAACACTAGTTGATTTGTGTGAGATTCTGCAGAACGTAAAGACTGAGCTAGTACCAAGATATCGTCCAAATAAGGAAACACCGCAATACCCTGCTCTCTGGTTTCCATAAAGCAGGGCACCTAGAACCTTTTTAAAAAAGATTCTTTGAGCGGTTGCTAGTCCAAATGGAAAAGCAACAAATTGGTAACGCTTGTCTAGAAAAGAGAATCTCAGGAACTGATAATGATCTGAATGAATCGAAATATGAAGGTATACATCCTGCAATCCATTGTGGACCTAAAATGTCCTTGCTGAATAAAAGGCAGAACAGTCCTTAAAGTCACCATTTGAAAATTGGTACTCTTACATAATGATTAAAAAATTTCAGATCCAGAATTGGTTTGAATGAAATTTCCTTCTTTGCGACAATGAATAGATTTGAATAAAACCCCAGACCTTATTCCTGAAAAGGAACTGGCATGACTACCCCTGAAACTCCAGATCTGAAACACACTTCAGAAAAGCCTGAGCTTTAACTGGATTTGCTGGGATGCATGAGAGAAAAAAATCTTCTCACAGGAGGATTTACTCAGAATCCTATTCGAAACCCCTGAGAGACACTACTCTGAAACCATTAATTTTGGACAGATTTATCCAAACATTCTTGAAAAAAACCTTAATCTGCCCCCTACCAGCTGAGGCTGGAATGAGAGTCGCACCTTCATGCAGACTTAGAGGCTGGCTTTTGGTTTCTTAAATGGGTTGGATTTTTTCCATTTAATGAAGGTTTCCAATTGGAAACAGATTCCATAGGGAAGGATTAGGTTTTTGTTCCATATTAAACAAAAAGAACGAAAACGATTAGAAGCTTTATATTTACCCTTAGGATTAGGTTTTTGTTCCATATTAAACATAAATAACGAAAACGATTAGAAGCTTTATATTTACCCTTAGGTCTCTTATTATCTTGGAAAGAAAGAGATAGCAATCTAGACTTAAAAAGTCATATCAGCATTCCAAGACTTAAGCCTCAAAACTCTTCTAGCTAAAAATAGCTAAAGACATAGATCTAACATCAATCTTGATGATATCAAAAACTGGCATCAGAACCGATTAGTATGTTGCAGTAAGCGAACAATACTAGATAAATCAGAATCCAATTCTTGTTGCGCTAAATCTCCAACAAAAAAGTTGATGCAGCTCCAAAGAAATTGCAGGCCTGAGATGACCTGAATATAAATAAGCTTTCCTTAGATAAGATTCAATTTTCCTATCTAAAGGAACTTAAGTACTATCTTCCATAGGAATAGAGGTACGTTCAGCAAGAGTAGAAATAGACCCATTAACTTTGAGGATATTTTCTCAAAACTCTATAGAAATTGCTGGTAAAAGGATACAATTTTTTAAACCTTGAAGAAGGAATAAAAGAAGTACCCGGCTAATTCCATTCCTTAGAAATCATAACAGAAATAGCATCAGGAATAGGAAAAAACCTCTGGAGTAACCACAGGAGGTTTAGATACAGAATTTACTAGTTCTAATGTCAAGACGACTAGTTTCCACGATATCCAAAATAATTAACACTTCTTTAACAAAGAACGAAAATACTTCATTTAAAATAAATAAGTAGATTTGTTAGTGTCAATATCTGAGTAAAGATCTTCTGAATCAGATAGATCCTCATCAGAAGAGGATCATTCATTATGTTGTCGGTCATTTGAAATTTCATCAACCTTATGAGAAGTTTTAAAAGACCTTTATATTAATTAAAAGGCAGAAAAGCAGACAAAGCCTTCTGAATAGAATCAGTAACAATTTTTTTAAATTTCATAGGTATAACATGTACATTAAAAGTTGAAGGAACAACAACAGGAAATATACTATTTACTGATGGACACAATATCTGCATGTAAAAGTTTATCATAATAACCAATACAATGACATTAGGAAATATAATGCACAGCTTTAGTAGAACCGACATCAGGCAGCAAAGTTCCAACAGATACTTCTGAGGCAGGATCAGATTGAGACATGTTGCAAAATGTAACATAAAAAAAACATGTAAAGCAAAAACAGAATTTATGTTTACCTGATAAATTTCTTTCTCCTACGGTGTATCCGGTCCACGGCTTCATCCTTACTTGTGGGATATTCTCAATCCCTACAGGAAGTGGCAAAGAGAGCACACAGCAAAGCTGTCCATATAGCTCCCCTCAGGCTCCGCCCCCCCAGTCATTCGACCGACGGTTAGGAGAAAAAGGAGAACCATAGGGTGCAGTGGTGACTGTAGTTTATAAAAATAAATTTAAACCTGACTAAAATGCCAGGGTGGGCCGTGGACCGGATACACCGTAGGAGAAAGAAATTTATCAGGTAAACATAAATTCTGTTTTCTTCTACATTGGTGTATCCGGTCCACGGCTTCATCCTTACTTGTGGGAACCAATACCAAAGCTTTAGGACACGGATGAAGGGAGGGAACAAGTCAGGTAACCTAAACGGAAGGCACCACTGCTTGCTCCCAAAAATAGCCTCCGAAGAAGCAAAAGTATCGAATTTGTAAAATTTGGCAAATGTATGCAGTGAAGACCAAGTCGTTGCCTTACAGATCTGTTCAACAGAAGCCTCATTCTTGAAAGCCCAAGTGGAAGCCACAGCTCTAGTAGAGTGAGCTGTAATTCGTTCAGGAGGCTGCCTTCCAGCAGTCTCATAAGCCAACCGGATGATGCTTTTCAGCCAGAAAGACAGAGAGGTCGCAGTCGCCTTTTGACCTCTCCTCTTACCAGAATAGACGACAAACAAGGACGAAGTTTGTCTGAAATCTTTAGTTGCTTTTAGGTAAAACTTCAAAGCACGAACCACATCGAGATTGTGTAACAGACGTTCCTTGTTAGAAGCTGGGTTAGGACACAGAGAAGGAACAACTATTTCCTGGTTAATATTCTTATTGGAAACCACTTTTGGAAGAAAACCAGGTTTGGTACGTAAAACGACCTTATCTGTATGAAACACCAGATAGGGTTAATTACACTGCAAAGCAGACAATTCAGAAACTCTTCTAGCGGAAGAGATAGCAACCAAAAACAAAACTTTCCAAGATAGTAACTTAATATCTATGTAATGTAGAGGTTCAAACGGAACCCCCTGAAGAACTGAAAGAACTAGATTTAGACTCCATGGAGGATCCACAGGTCTGTAGACAGGCTTGATTCTGACTAAAGCCTGCACAAACTCCTGAACATCTGGCATTGCTGCCAGACGTTTGTGTAACAAAACAGACAGAGCTGATATCTGTCCTTTTAAGGAACTAGCTGACAAACCTTTCTCCAATCCTTCTTGGAGAAAAGCTAAAATCCTTGGAATCCTAATCTTACTCCATGAGTAACCCTTGGATTCGCACCAACAAAGATATTTCCGCCATATCTTATGGTAAATTTTCCTAGTGACAGGCTTTCTAGCCTGAATCAGGGTATCTATAACTGAATCCGAAAACCCACGCTTAGCTAGAATCAAGCGTTCAATCTCCAAGCAGTCAGTTGCAAAGAGACTAGGTTTGGATGTACAAATGGACCTTAAATTAGAAGGTCCTGCCTCAAAGGTAGCTTCCATAGTGGAACCGATGACATATTCACCAGGTCTACATACCAGGTCCTGCGTGGCCACGCAGGAGCTATAAGAAATACCGAAGCCTTCTCCTGTTTGATCCTGGCTACTAGCCGTGGGAGAAGAGGAAACGGTGGAAAGACATAAGCTAGATTGAATGACCAAGGCGCTGCTAAGGCATCTACCAGTGTCGCCTTGGGATCCCTGGACCCGGACCCGTAACATGGAACTTTTGAGTTCTGACGTGACGCAATCAGATCCAGATCCGGAATGCCCCTTAGTTGAGTTAACTGGGCAAAAACCTCCGGGTGAAGTTCCCACTCCCCCGGATGGAAAGTCTGACGACACAGATAATCCGCTTCCCAGTTGTCCACTCCTGGGGTGTGAATTGATGATAGATGGCAGGAGCGATCCTCTGCCCATTTGATGATCTTGGATACCTCTCTCATCGCCAGGGAACTCTTCGTTCCCCCCTGATGATTGATGTACGCTACAGTCGTCATGTTGTCCGACTGAAATCTGATGAATCTGGCCTCCGCTAGTTGAGGCCATGCCTGGAGCGCATTGATTATTGCTCTCAATTCCAATATGTTTATCGGGAGAAGAGATTCTTTCCGAGACCATAGACCCTGAGCCTTCAGGGACTCCCAGACCGCGCCCCAGCCCAAAAGACTGGCGTCGGTCGTGACAATGATCCACTCCGGTCTGCGGAAACTCATTCCCTGAGACAGGTGATCTAGAGACAGCCACCAGAGGAGGGAGTCTCTGGTTTTCTGGTCCATTTGAATCTGGGGAGACAAGTCTGCATAATCCCCATTCCACTGTTTGAGCATGCACAGTTGCAATGGTCTTAAATGAATTCGAGCAAAAGGAACCACGTCCATTGCCGCAACCATTAGTCCCATTACCTCCATGCACTGAGCTATGGAGGGCTGAGGAATGGATTGAAGAACTTGACAAGCGTTCAGAAGCTTTTACTTCCTGACCTCTTCATTTCTACGGAGTCTATTATTGTTCCCAGAAAGGGAACCCTTGTGGACGGGGACAGGGAACTTTTTTCTATGTTCACCTTCCATCCGTGAGATCTGAGAAAGGCTAAAACAATGTCTGTATGAGCCCTTGATTTGGAAAGGGAAGACGCTTGTATTAGAATGTCGTCTAGGTAAGGTGCTACTGCAATGCCCCTCGGCCTTAGCACCGCTAGAAGGGACCCTAGCACCTTTGTGAAAATTCTGGGAGCAGTGGCTAAACCGAACGGAAGAGCCACGAACTGGTAATGTTTGTCCAGAAAGGCGAACCTCAGGAACTGATGGTGATCTTTGTGGATAGGAATATGCAGGTACGCATCCTTTAAGTCCACAGTAGTCATGTATTGACCCTCCTGGATCGTTGGTAAAATTGTCCGAATGGTTTCCATTTTGAATGATGGAACTCTGAGGAATTTGTTTAGAATTTTTAAGTCCAGAATTGGCCTGAAAGTTCCTTCTTTTTTGGGAACTACAAACAGGTTTGAGTAAAAACCCAGTCCTTGTTCCGCTGTTGGAACTGGGTGTATCACTGCCATCTTTAATAGGTCTTCTACGCAACGTAAGAATGCCTGTCTCTTTATCTGGTCTAAAGATAAGCGAGACATGTGGAACCTTCCCCTTGGAGGAAGGTCCTTGAACTCTAGAAGATACCCCTGAGAAACAATTTCTAGTGCCCAGGGGTCCGGAACATCTCTTGCCCAAGACTGAGCAAAGAGAGAAAGTTTGCCCCCTACTAGATCCGGTCCCGGATCGGGGGCTACCCCTTCATGCTGTCTTGGTAGCAGCAGCAGGCTTCTTGGCCTGTTTGCCCTTGTTCCAGCCTTGCAATAGTTTCCATGCTGGTTTGGGCTGGGATGCGTTACCCTCTTGCCTAGTGGCTGTAGAGGTGGAAGTCGGTCCGCTCCTGAAATTGCGAAAGGAACGAAAATTAGACTTATTTTTAGCCTTGAAAGGTCAATCCTGTGGAAGGGCATGCCCCTTTCCCCCAGTGATATCTGAAATAATTTCCTTCAACTCTGGCCCAAATAGGGTCTTACCCTTGAAAGGAATATTAAGTAATTTTGTTTTGGACGACACATCCGCCGACCAAGACTTTAACCAAAGCGCTCTGCGCGCCACAATTGCAAAACCAGAATTTTTCACCGCTAATTTAGCTAACTGGAAAGCGGCGTCTGTAATGAAAGAATTAGCCAACTTCAGGGCGTGAATTCTGTCCATGACTTCATCATAAGAAGTCTCCTTTTGGAGCGAGTTTTCTAGTTCCTCAAACCAAAAAGCCACTGCAGTGGTTACAGGAATAATGCAAGAAATTGGTTGAAGAAGAAAACCCTGTTGAACAAAGATTTTCTTAAGTAAACCTTCTAATTTTTTATCCATAGGATCTTTGAAAGCGCAACTGTCTTCTATTGGTATAGTCGTGCGCTTAGCTAGTGTTGAAACTGCCCCCTCTACCTTAGGGACCGTCTGCCATGCGTCCCTTCTAGGGTCAACAATTGGGAACATTTTCTTAAATATAGGAGGGGGAACAAAGGATACACCTGGCTTCTCCTACTCCTTAGTCACGATATCCGCCACCCTCTTAGGTATCGGAAATGCATCAGTGTGTACTGGGACCTCTAAGAATTTGTCCATTTTACACAATTTTTCAGGGATCACCAAAGGATCACAATCATCAAGTGTAGCTAGGACCTCCTTAAGTAGGGCGCGGAGGTGTTCTAGCTTAAATTTAAATGCTATGGCATCAGGCTCTGACTGCTGAGAAACTTTCCCTGTGTCAGAAATTTCTCCCTCAGACAGGCCCTCCCTCACCGCCAAGTCAGATTGATGTGAGGGCACTACAGATAAATTATCCTCTGCGTCAGCTTGCTCATTTTCTGTGTTTAAAACTGAGCAATCACGCTTCCTAGGAATAGCTGGCAGTTTGGATAAAAATGCTGAGAGAGAATTATCCATTACTGCCGCTAACTGTTGCATAGTAATCGCAATTGGTGCGTTAGATGTACTGGGCATCGCTTGCGCGGGCATAGCTGGTGTTGACACAGAAGGGGAGGATAGTGAGCTATCTTCACACCCTTCAGCTAAGGAATCATCTTGGGCTATATCTTTAAGTGTAATCCTTAAGCTGATTGGACGCTATAGCACATTTCACACATAAGTTTAATGGGGGAACCACCTTGGCCTTTGAACATAGAGAACATAGGCTATCTGAAGGTTCAGACATGTTTAACAGACTTAAAAGTAACTTCAATGCAATAAAATTTATTTTTGACAAAAACGGTACTGTCTCTTTAAATAATAAAAGTGCACACTTTATTACTGAAACATCAAAAAAACCATCAAAAACACATCCGATTTTTATGAAATTTTCACCAGTGTCATAATGCTTTGAAAAGGTTGCACACAAATTTTCAGACCAATTAACCCCTTAATGCCCAAACCGGAGCTAATAACAGCAGTTAACCGGTTAACACACTACAGTACTCTGCCACAGCTTGCCCTGTGGCTTTTACCTTCCTTAGGGTTATTTTGGTAAGAATATAAGCCTCCCTGGAGCTCTTCCTGATGCCTCCGGACTCCCAACGTGAAGCTGCATGGCTAGTCAAAACAAGTGCACAATTGAGCCGCGAAAATGAGGCTTCCTTCCTCTGCATACCAGAGTGGAGGGGCCTTTCTGACTAGATTAGGTGTCCAACTAAGTGCCAGGCGCAAATTAATCCCCAAAAGTGTTTTAAGTTGATAAAAAAACACCTATTTAAGTTGAAAACTTGCTAAAAAGCAATCGATTAGCCCACAATAGTGTCAACCAGCATAAGCCCTTAAAATAAGCCATCCTTTTATTGCTGAATCTAATAACAATGGCTTACCTATCCCAGAGGGAATTTCTGACAGTCTTCTAGCATTACTGGGTCTTGTTAGAAAAATAACTGATCATACCTGAAGCAGTTAAGCCTGCAAACTGTTCCCCCCAACTGATGTTATCTGGTTTCAACAGTCCTGCGTGGGAACAGCAATGGATTTTAGTTACTGGTGCTAAAATCATAGTCCTCTTAGCAGAAATTTTCTTCACTTTCTGCTGCAGAGTAAATAGTACAAGACGGCACTATTTTAAAATAACAAACTCTTGATAGAAGAAATAAAAAACTACAACTAACACCACATACTCTTTACCACCCCTGGGGAGATGCTACTAGTTAGAGCGGCAAAGAGAATGACTGGGGGGGTGGAGCCTGAGGGGAGCTATATGGACAGCTTTGCTGTGTGCTCTCTTTGCCACTTCCTGTAGGGATTGAGAATATCCCACAAGTAAGGATGAAGCCGTGGACCGGATACACCAATGTAGGAGAAATTTGTCCATTTCCTTATATGACAATTTCAGGAATGGGGAAAAAATGCAAATAGCATAGCCCTCTGACATAGAAAAAGGCAAGAGGCAAATAGCAAAGGGGGTATTAAATTAATGAAAAAAATTCCGGAAATGACACACTTGCGTCACTAACGATGCAACCGTGTGTAAGCCAAAAATGACGCAATAAAGTCTAGCATTTGGCTCACCCTCGGGCCTAGTACTGCCCGCAATTTGCAAGAAAAAAAGTAGTCAATTGAAAAAAAGACTAAACCCCAGGTAAGAAAAATATTTCTTAATATGTTTATTTTCCCTAAATATGAAACTAACAGTCTGCACAAGGAAATACATGAACCTGACTCATGGCAAATATACAAACAAGTACAAAACATATATTTAGAACTTTATATAAATGCATATAGTGCCAAACCATAGCTGGGGTGTCTTAAGTAATAAAAAGCATACTTACCGAAAGACACCCATCCACATATAGCAGATAGTCAAACCAGTACTGAAACAGTTATCAGCAGAGGTAATGGTATATCGTCGATCTGAAAAGGGAGGTAGGAGATGAAACTTTGGCCCCTCCTGGTAGGATTGTATATCCCATACGTCACTGGCTCATGGACTCTTGCCAATTACATGAAAGAAACATGCTTACCGAAAGAGACCCATCCACATATAGCAGATAGCCAAACCAGTACTGAAACAGTTATCAGTAGAGGAAATGGTATATGAGAGTATATCGTCGATCTGAAAAGGGAGGTAGGAGATGAATCTCTACGACCGATAACAGAGAACCTATGAAATGATCTCCCGTGAGGAAAACCATTGCATTCAATAGGTGATACTCTCTTCACATCCCTCTGACATTCACTGTACTCTGAGAGGAATCGGGCTTCATAATGCTGAGAAGGGCATGTCAACGTAGAAATCTTAGCACAAACTTTACTTCACCACCTGCATAGGAGGCAAAGTTTGTAAAACTGAATTGTAAGTGTGGTGAGGGGTGTATTTATAGGCATTTTGAGGTTTGGGAAACTTTACCCCTCCTGGTAGGATTGTATATCCCATACGACACTAGCTCATGGACTCTTGCCAATTACATGAAAGAAATAGACAACCAACCACACCATAGCTGCTGTTAAATGCACGCTCCTGCTTTAGTCTGCCAGAGCAGAAATCCAGAGCATGCATGGCTTAATACATGGTGAAGTCAGGCTCACCTGTAAATAACTAGGGTAAGAGACATCTTTATAAGAAGCTATGGCATGCACCAATCACATCAATGCATTTAGTGGCAGAAGCAAAGCTCAGGAATGTGCGTTAAAGGGACAGTCTGCACCAGAATTGTTATGGTTTAAAAAGATAGATAATACCTGTATTACCCATTCTCCACTTTAAACCTTTGTAATTACCATGTATGTAAGCCTCTGCAGACTGCCCCCTTATTTTAGCCAATTAGTGCTGACTCCTACGTAACTCCACGAGCGTGAGCACAAATGTTATCTATACGGCATACATTAACTGATGCCCTCTAAAAAATGCATTCAGATAAGAAGAGGCCGCCTTCAAGGGCTAAGAAAGATTTTGGAAAGTTGTTTAAAATGACATGCCCTTTCTGAATCATGAAAATAGCTAATACATCAAAGGGAAACATATAAAGGTACAATTGTGAATAACGACCAGAACTCATCACTGGCCACTAAAAAGTAACAGGCTCATATGTTAAATACAGGGAACAGACACATGCTCAAAACTGATTTACAAGAAGTACTAAGGAAAGGAAATGGGCATTCAACTCTTGCTCTGAAGGTGGAGACTAATTTATTTCCCTGCTCAGTGTCACATCAGGACATTATACTGTACTATAAGTTATTTATTTCAAGTTAAAACAGCATAATAAAAAAATATTTTTGTATATTTTTAGGCAAAATTTTTTAGGTAAATGAACATTTATACAACCGGAGCTTTAAACAAACAAAAAACAAGTGAAAATTGCATAGCAACTAAAAACTATTGTCCGGCCAACAAGCAAACAAACCCATCTCATGGTCTTGGTTGGATCTGTCGAGCAGTATATTTACACATTATAAGGCATTTTCATGGGAGTGTGTACATACACATCAGACCATCAATAAGTTACTACAGAAAACAGCGTCCTAAACTTATAGATAACATGACGTCTACTAAACATACCAACAGCATCTGATTGCGCACAGATCAGGTTCATGACGACGACTTGATTAGGATAATATGTGGTCAGTTGCCTTTGTCTTAAAGTACTAAAACAAAAAAGCTTACAAAGGGGAGATCTTAAACAGCAACCTCTAAATTTTACAGCTCTTTTCATAATTTACATTCCCAAAAGCTTTTGTATAGCTAATGGCAGCTAGAACAATTCACATTTAGTGTGCATCTGTTCCAGTAATATAAAAAGAATGCACCAAACTTACATTAATCAAACAACTAATTGATGGAGCACATCAGGATACATTAGTGCATAAGTGCATTTTTGAATATTGAATATCCGTTTGTATACAGGCCACGGGCAGCAGCGCTCAGGCTGTAGATTTGCACAGGTCTTTCTGTATTGCTCTATTAGACTAATATATCCAAAAAGAGCCAAATGTCACTACCCTTCGCCACATTCATAATTATTTTACACGAATGAATGTTGAATATATGAAAGTGCACATACCTAGCACACATTAAATGTGTGAAAATGATAATGTCAGTAAAGTTACCGCAAAAGCACCAAATAAGCTACCACTTAAAGGTCATGCAATATTAACCATATAAATGCACAGCTATGTGACCTGTTTAAAGCAGAGCTTCTCTTCTCATTAGAAAAAATAAAGGCATAGAATAGTCAAAATTGAAATGTGGAACGCCAATAGCGAAGCCGAGAGATCTCTGGAGTCGTAATGCCACCAGTGGTAAACTGTGGCTACAGCAACGTTGCCCCTACATAAGTGATAACATTGGTGCGGTGGGTAAAAACTTATATTAACCACTAGAATGCCAGAGGGGATTACAACACTTTGATCACTAACCCTAACATGAAATCTTTATTTCATTACCTTTTTACATATACCCTTCCCTCAATATGCTCAGCCTTTTCTAGCACCAGAGGAGACTCTTCTGCCTTTCATCATAGGTTTATAGTAGACACTGCATCAAGCAAGCAGCATTTTGTGTCATTTCAAGTCATTGTGCAGAAATGCAGCATCATTACTTTGTGTAACAAAAATCTAGCACGTCAGTGTTGTCTTTCAGTGGCTCATAGGTTTCTCATTATTTGCTGCAGGGGTTAAATATATAGATAAAAGCAACAGTACCACAATAAATGGCCCTAACACATTACAGCACTTGTTTATAGAAATATATACATTAAATAATTGTTTTATTTATATATATATATATATCAGAGGCCGACAAATCTCTTTAAAATGTAGGAGCTAGTAAGAATATTTAGGAGCCAGACAGTTGGATTTGTTTATAGATACATTGGTAATAACCCAAAAAGTTAGGAACCAGGGGTAAAAGTCTTAGAGACGGTGGTTCCCTGGCTCCTGGGTTTGTCAAGCCCTGATGTGCGTGTAGTAGTGTGCGTGTGTATGTATGTATGTATATATATATATATATATATATATATGTGTGTGTGTGTGTGTGTGTGTGTGTTATGGGTAAAGTCAGATATTGGATATTCCGGGTAAAATGGACATTACCCAAGTGGCTGTGGGTAAAGCCCGATGTATGATCACCGCATCAAACCTATATAGCATGCACAGTAATTTTCACTATCTTTTTTTGCCATCGTCTTGGGGGTTCAAAGGGTCTAATCCCCCCTTGTAAACCTCATTCCCCAAGGTTCACTTGGGGTGTATGCCAAAAGGATTGGCGGGGGCCCCCTTGACCCCTCCAGGGGGAGGCAAAAGAAATTGTGTAGATGGGGGAATTACACAGTACATCAGGCTTTACCCACAGCCAATAGGGTAATGTCTGGATTACCCAGATTTCTTACTTTACCCGTAACATACATACATTTTTTATTTATTTTTTCTTCATCCACGATAACAGAATTTATGTTTACCTGATAAATTTCTTTCTCCAACGGTGTGTCCGGTCCACGGCGTCATCCTTACTTGTGGGATATTCTCTTCCCCAACAGGAAATGGCAAAGAGCCCAGCAAAGCTGGTCACATGATCCCTCCTAGGCTCCGCCTACCCCAGTCATTCGACCGACGTTAAGGAGGAATAATAGCATAGGAGAAACCATATGGTACCGTGGTGACTGTAGTTAAAGAAAATAAATTATCAGACCTGATTAAAAAACCAGGGCGGGCCGTGGACCGGACACACCGTTGGAGAAAGAAATTTATCAGGTAAACATAAATTCTGTTTTCTCCAACATAGGTGTGTCCGGTCCACGGCGTCATCCTTACTTGTGGGAACCAATACCAAAGCTTTAGGACACGGATGAAGGGAGGGAGCAAATCAGGTCACCTAAATGGAAGGCACCACGGCTTGCAAAACCTTTCTCCCAAAAATAGCCTCAGAAGAAGCAAAAGTATCAAACTTGTAAAATTTGGTAAAAGTGTGCAGTGAAGACCAAGTCGCTGCCCTACATATCTGATCAACAGAAGCCTCGTTCTTGAAGGCCCATGTGGAAGCCACAGCCCTAGTGGAATGAGCTGTGATTCTTTCGGGAGGCTGCCGTCCGGCAGTCTCGTAAGCCAATCTGATGATGCTTTTAATCCAAAAGGAGAGAGAGGTAGAAGTTGCTTTTTGACCTCTCCTTTTACCTGAATAAACAACAAACAAGGAAGATGTTTGTCTAAAATCCTTTGTAGCATCTAAATAGAATTTTAGAGCGCGAACAACATCCAAATTGTGCAACAAGCGTTCCTTCTTTGAAACTGGTTTCGGACACAGAGAAGGTACGATAATCTCCTGGTTAATGTTTTTGTTAGAAACAACTTTTGGAAGAAAACCAGGTTTAGTACGTAAAACCACCTTATCTGCATGGAACACCAGATAAGGAGGAGAACACTGCAGAGCAGATAATTCTGAAACTCTTCTAGCAGAAGAAATTGCAACTAAAAACAAAACTTTCCAAGATAATAACTTAATATCAACGGAATGTAAGGGTTCAAACGGAACCCCCTGAAGAACTGAAAGAACTAAATTAAGACTCCAAGGAGGAGTCAAAGGTTTGTAAACAGGCTTGATTCTAACCAGAGCCTGAACAAAGGCTTGAACATCTGGCACAGCTGCCAGTTTTTTGTGAAGTAACACCGACAAGGCAGAAATCTGTCCCTTCAGGGAACTTGCCGATAATCCTTTTTCCAATCCTTCTTGAAGGAAGGATAGAATCCTAGGAATCTTAACCTTGTCCCAAGGGAATCCTTTAGATTCACACCAACAGATATATTTTTTCCAAATTTTGTGGTAAATCTTTCTAGTTACAGGCTTTCTGGCCTGAACAAGAGTATCGATAACAGAATCTGAGAAACCTCGCTTCGATAAAATCAAGCGTTCAATCTCCAAGCAGTCAGCTGGAGTGAAACCAGATTCGGATGTTCGAACGGACCCTGAACAAGAAGGTCTCGTCTCAAAGGTAGCTTCCAAGGTGGAGCCGATGACATATTCACCAGATCTGCATACCAAGTCCTGCGTGGCCACGCAGGAGCTATCAAGATCACCGACGCCCTCTCCTGATTGATCCTGGCTACCAGCCTGGGGATGAGAGGAAACGGCGGGAACACATAAGCTAGTTTGAAGGTCCAAGGTGCTACTAGTGCATCCACTAGAGCCGCCTTGGGATCCCTGGATCTGGACCCGTAGCAAGGAACTTTGAAGTTCTGACGAGAGGCCATCAGATCCATGTCTGGAATGCCCCATAGTTGAGTGACTTGGGCAAAGATTTCCGGATGGAGTTCCCACTCCCCCGGATGCAATGTCTGACGACTCAGAAAATCTGCTTCCCAATTTTCCACTCCCGGGATGTGGATAGCAGACAGGTGGCAGGAGTGAGACTCCGCCCATAGAATAATCTTGGTCACTTCTTCCATCGCTAGGGAACTCCTTGTTCCCCCCTGATGGTTGATGTACGCAACAGTCGTCATGTTGTCTGATTGAAACCGTATGAACTTGGTCCTCGCTAGCTGAGGCCAAGCCTTGAGAGCATTGAATATCGCTCTCAGTTCCAGAATATTTATCGGTAGAAGAGATTCTTCCCGAGACCAAAGACCCTGAGCTTTCAGGGATCCCCAGACCGCGCCCCAGCCCATCAGACTGGCGTCGGTCGTGACAATGACCCACTCTGGTCTGCGGAATGTCATCCCTCGTGACAGGTTGTCCAGGGACAGCCACCAACGGAGTGAGTCTCTGGTCCTCTGATTTACTTGTATCTTTGGAGACAAGTCTGTATAGTCCCCATTCCACTGACTGAGCATGCACAGTTGTAATGGTCTTAGATGAATGCGCGCAAAAGGAACTATGTCCATTGCCGCTACCATCAACCCGATCACTTCCATGCACTGAGCTACGGAAGGAAGAGGAACGGAATGAAGTATTCGACAAGAGTCCAGAAGTTTTGTCTTTCTGGCCTCTGTTAGAAAAATCCTCATTTCTGAGGAGTCTATAATTGTTCCCAAGAAGGGAACCCTTGTTGACGGGGATAGAGAACTCTTTTCCACGTTCACTTTCCAGCCGTGAGATCTGAGAAAGGCCAGGACGATGTCCGTGTGAGCCTTTGCTCGAGGGAGGGACGACGCTTGAATCAGAATGTCGTCCAGGTAAGGTACTACTGCAATGCCCCTTGGTCTTAGCACCGCTAGAAGGGACCCTAGTACCTTTGTGAAAATCCTTGGAGCAGTGGCTAATCCGAAAGGAAGCGCCACGAACTGGTAATGTTTGTCCAGGAATGCAAACCTTAGGAACCGATGATGTTCCTTGTGGATAGGAATATGTAGATACGCATCCTTTAAATCCACCGTGGTCATGAATTGACCTTCCTGGATGGAAGGAAGGATAGTTCGAATGGTTTCCATCTTGAACGATGGGACCTTGAGAAATTTGTTTAAGATCTTGAGATCTAGGATTGGTCTGAACGTTCCCTCTTTTTTGGGAACTATGAACAGATTGGAGTAGAACCCCATCCCTTGTTCTCTCAATGGAACAGGATGAATCACTCCCATTTTTAACAGGTCTTCTACACAATGTAAGAACGCCTGTCTTTTTATGTGGTCTGAAGACAACTGAGACCTGTGGAACCTCCCCCTTGGGGGAAGTCCCTTGAATTCCAGAAGATAACCCTGGGAGACTATTTCTAGCGCCCAAGGATCCAGAACATCTCTTGCCCAAGCCTGAGCGAAGAGAGAGAGTCTGCCCCCCACCAGATCCGGTCCCGGATCGGGGGCCAATATTTCATGCTGTCTTGGTAGCAGTGGCAGGTTTCTTGGCCTGCTTTCCCTTGTTCCAGCCTTGCATTGGTCTCCAAGCTGGCTTGGCCTGAGAAGTATTACCCTCTTGCTTAGAGGACGTAGCACCTTGGGCTGGTCCGTTTTTACGAAAGGGACGAAAATTAGGTCTATTTTTTGCCTTGAAAGGCCGATCCTGAGGAAGGGCATGGCCCTTACCCCCAGTGATATCAGAGATAATCTCTTTCAAGTCAGGACCAAACAGCGTTTTCCCCTTGAAAGGAATGTTTAGTAGCTTGTTCTTGGAAGACGCATCAGCCGACCAAGATTTCAACCAAAGCGCTCTGCGCGCCACAATAGCAAACCCAGAATTCTTAGCCGCTAACTTAGCCAATTGCAAAGAGGCGTCTAGAGTGAAAGAATTAGCCAATTTGAGAGCATTGACTCTGTCCATAATCTCCTCATAAGGAGGAGAGTCACTATCGAGCACCTTAATCAGTTCATCAAACCAGAAATATGCGGCTGTAGTGACAGGGACAATGCATGAAATGGGTTGTAGAAGGTAACCCTGCTGAACAAACATCTTTTTAAGCAAACCTTCTAATTTTTTATCCATAGGATCTTTGAAAGCACAACTATCCTCTATGGGAATAGTGGTGCGTTTGTTTAAAGTAGAAACCGCTCCCTCGACCTTGGGGACTGACTGCCATAAGTCCTTTCTGGGGTCGACCATAGGAAACAATTTTTTAAATATGGGGGGAGGGACGAAAGGAATACCGGGCCTTTCCCATTCTTTATTAACAATGTCCGCCACCCGCTTGGGTATAGGAAAAGCTTCTGGGAGCCCCGGCACCTCTAGGAACTTGTCCATTTTACATAGTTTCTCTGGGATGACCAAATTTTCACAATCATCCAGAGTGGATAATACCTCCTTAAGCAAAATGCGGAGATGTTCCAATTTAAATTTAAAAGTAATCACATCAGATTCAGCCTGCTGAGAAATGTTCCCTAAATCAGTAATTTCTCCCTCAGACAAAACCTCCCTGGCCCCCTCAGATTGGGTTAGGGGCCCTTCAGAGATATTAATATCAGCGTCGTCATGCTCTTCAGTAACTAAAACAGAGCATCCACGCTTACGCTGACAAGGGTTCATTTTGGCTAAAATGTTTTTGGCAGAATTATCCATTACAGCCGTTAATTGTTGCATAGTAAGGAGTATTGGCGCGCTAGATGTACTAGGGGCCTCCTGAGTGGGCAAGACTCGTGTAGACGAAGGAGGGAATGATGCAGTACCATGCTTACTCCCCTCACTTGAGGAATCATCTTGGGCATCATTGTCATTATCACATAAATCACATTTATTTAAATGAATAGGAATTCTGGCTTCCCCACATTCAGAACACAGTCTATCTGGTAGTTCAGACATGTTAAACAGGCATAAACTTGATAAGAAAGTACAAAAAACGTTTTGAAATAAAACCGTTACTGTCACTTTAAATTTTAAACTGAACACACTTTATTACTGCAATTGCGAAAAAACATGAAGGAATTGTTCAAAATTCACCAAACTTTCACCACAGTGTCTTAAAGCCTTGAAAATATTGCACACCAATTTTGGAAGCTTTAACCCTTAAAATAACGGAACCGGAGCCGTTTTAAGCTTTAACCCCTTTACAGTCCCTGGTATCTGCTTTGCTGAGACCCAACCAAACCCAAAGGGGAATACGATACCAAATGACGCCTTCAGAAGTCTTTTATAAGTATCAGAGCTCCTCTCACATGCGACTGCATGCCATGCCTCTCAAAAACAAGTGCGCAACACCGGCGCGAAAATGAGACTCTGCCTATGCTTTGGGAAAGCCCCTAAAGAAGAAGGTGTCTAAAACAGTGCCTGCCGATATTATTATATCAAAATACCCAGAATAAATGATTCCTCAAGGCTAAATAAGTGTTAATGTCAATCGATTTAGCCCAAAAAAGGTCTACAGTCTAAATAAGCCCTTGTGAAGCCCTTATTTACAATCGTAATAAACATGGCTTACCGGATCCCATAGGGAAAATGACAGCTTCCAGCATTACATCGTCTTGTTAGAATGTGTCATACCTCAAGCAGCAAAGGACTGCAAACTGTTCCCCCAACTGAAGTTAATTGCTCTCAACAGTCCTGTGTGGAACAGCCATGGATTTTAGTTACGGTTGCTAAAATCATTTTCCTCATACAAACAGAATTCTTCATCTCTTTTCTGTTTCTGAGTAAATAGTACGTACCAGCACTATTTGAAAATAACAAACTCTTGATTGAATAATGAAAAACTACAGTTAAACACTAAAAAACTCTAAGCCATCTCCGTGGAGATGTTGCCTGTACAACGGCAAAGAGAATGACTGGGGTAGGCGGAGCCTAGGAGGGATCATGTGACCAGCTTTGCTGGGCTCTTTGCCATTTCCTGTTGGGGAAGAGAATATCCCACAAGTAAGGATGACGCCGTGGACCGGACACACCTATGTTGGAGAAATATATATTATTTTTTTATTGAGTTACTGTAAGGGTTTATTTCACAATCTAAATGTACCTTCTCTTTTAATTTACAGTAAACATAAAAAAGAAATAATGTAAGCCTGTTCATGACACTGGACCTTAGAGATAATTATCCGTCACTTGTGACAGTCCTTGGGAAAATGCATTATTCTGCATCCGGCCTCTGCATTCTATTTGATATAGTAACTCAGCAGATGAAATGTGACAGCCAGGCTGATGAAGATTATAACTACAGTTTTTTTTTATATCTTAGCTCTTTGAGGCTCATGAAACTCACATTGCAGACGTGAAATCCTATATAATCTCATATTGACATGTTGTTACTAAGAATTCTTCTTTCATTGGAAAACATCAAAAGAATGACCTCATATAAGGCGTTATGTTTTATGGTAACCAACAGATACATTTATAGAAAGTTCCTTATGATCTTTATCAAATTGTTTTTTCTTTCTTCCAAGGAAGGTTACAATCCTTAAAAAACAAGTACCACGTATGTTCATTCAGTTTAGCTGCTTTAACTTTCTAATTCATTCACTTCCACTTATTGCGATATATGGAAACAATTTGCCGACAGTTTAAACAAAAAGAAATAGAAAATAAATAAATGTTTAAAAAATATTTTGCTGAAGATTTCGTTTTTTTGTACCTAGAGGCTGATATCCTTGTGTAGTGGGTCCACCAAAGGGGTTTCTACTTCCAAATCCACTTCCGTCAACAGACCCATACGACATTATTGTAACTGGAATTCAGACGGGTAATACACGTTGGAGAACTGAAAAATTATAACAAAAAGTGTCTCTTAGTGAAAATAGAAATCAGAGGTAATAGACTTATAAAAGAAATAACAAAGCTGCAAAAACAAAATAACAGATATTTAATATTAGGATATCAGTGGTTTTAACCTAAGTTAAGTATCTGTCTTTATTTCCTTTTTTTCTATTAGTATATTTTAATTTGGTTACAGCACTGGTTTTCAAACCTGTCCTAAGGCCTCCCCAACAGACCAGATTTTCAAGATTACCTTGAGTGAGAGCAGGTAAAATAACCATGGTTGCTAATCAGCTGATTATTTCACCTGTGCTCCAGTTGAGATATTCTCCAAATCTGGCCTGTTACGGAGACCGGAAGACTGGTCACAGCTATCACTTAGATTGCTCCAGAGAGCAGGAACCTGTAATCACTTTTTCCCAATCTGCCTTATTATTATAGTACCCATTATACAGCACTGCTGAAACTGCTGGAGCATTAGTAATAGACATAATACTAATAATATTAAGACCATTATTTACATTACCATAGCTTAGCAGTCAATAGAAAATGACGATCAACTCAAATATACTTTTTTTTTATATAAATTATTCAAATGGCAAATATTTGAAGGTTGTGTGTTCAAAGTACGTAAATATGTATAAAGCTATAAAAAGGGGCATGTTGGCGGAAGAAACATTATGTTATTACTGTGCAAACTCTCTCAGTCATCGATGAAGAAAAGGGTTGGTTCAGCCAATTACTTTATTCCATCAATACCTTGACAATCTGAATTAGCAAATGAAAGAATAGCTGCAAAATACTGAAAACGAATTTCATGCTACAGAGCTCCTGAAGTTCATTTGCATGCCTTTTCAACTTTTAATTACGCGTTTCATTCGTATGAATATATTAAATGGACACTCGGTTGCCCAGGATGGTCGCTATTTGCAAAACTTTCAAAAAATAAAGCAAACCTACAATATTTAAATGTTCTTATGAAATGGTGGTACTGTAGGGAAAGTAAGTTGTCTTAAAGGCACATTTATACTAGGGATAGACCGATATATCGTAGCGGCTGATTATTAGGGCCGATATTTGGAATTTCTGAAATATCGGTATCGGCCAGAAACTTACCGATATTACTGATATGGAGCAAATCAAAAGAAATTCAGCTCTGTGTACTTCAGGGAAACTATGTAGTTTTAAGTGACACAAATCATCACACAAATCATCCATAGCACATATAAGCAAGACATAGCATAGCATCTAATAATAAATAGCACTGATAACAGAGTCCAAACCCAGGTGTTCCTGTGAGCTCAGTTACCAACTACCATACCACCAATGGTAGGCCTGTAGCTGGACTATATATGATTTATGAAATGTAAAATGTTATCTTTAAGTGGCACTTAAAACTACATAGTTTCCCTGAAGTACACAGAGTTAAATTACTCTTGATTTGCTCATAGGTGTCAGCAATACATAAAATCAATCTGCTTGCTAATTGCTATCACAAATATAACATTATTTGTTGCATTCTGATAAATGTTACACATTTGCAAAATATTTCACTAAAGCTGCTATATTTGATGAGCTTTTAATTTAAATATTTTTAGGGCTGCAACAGCTAATCGGTAAGTTTGATCATAAAAATAGTTGTCAACAAATCTCATTATCAATTAGGTGGGCAGTGATTAGTTGGTCAGTTGCACAGCACCAGCTGCTCTGCTGCTTTAATCTGATGATCTACTGCAACTAAGATTGTGCAAAAAAAAATTAATTTATTTTTTTAATCTTTTTTCTATCCGATTAATCGGATAATAATCATCCGATTAATCTGATAGAAAAAAAAAAAATGTTTGCACAATACCATGTGCAGGAGTTCATCGGATTGAAGCAGCTGGTGATTCTTTGACAACTATTTTTATGATCAATCTTACCGATTAGTTGTTGCAGCCCTAAATATTTTATTTTTCCCTTTCATGGGCATAGAAAAAGACATTAAAAAAAATGATAGTTCAGGCACATCAATTAAATGTCCACAAAAACAAACCTAGAGTAGAAAGCTATACAGTATAGAAGACTAGTATCAATATTCTCTAGCAGTGGATAACAATGCTCTGACCATTAGGTGGCGCTGATACACATGTATGAAACTGCCCATAAGTGACATAATAAATAAACTTATAGTCCACTCCTCAGTGCCAGGGAAGTTATAGGGAATCCAGTAAATATATGAGCATATTAAAAATTAAAGCAAATAAATAAATTTAACGCTGATATTCCAGCATGTCCTTTCTTTCTCTGTCAAGTGGCAGTATATATATATATATATATATATATATAGATATATATATATATATAGATAGATATATAGATAGATATATAGATATATAGATAGATATATAGATATATATATATATAAAGTGTACCAAGTGAGCGTCTTTTTAGTGAAGTGGCAGCAATATATGGAAAAAACAGAAGCCATTTAATAGAACATGATAAAATGTTATGCTTTCGGCACTATAATGTTTATCTACTTAACTGGGAGCACTGAAGAAATCGTGTAGTGTTTAGCTTTGCAGTAGTGACTTAAATTTAATTTTATATAAGTGTGCAGTTTAAAAGGGATTTATGTAATTTTTCTATGTTTTGGGAAGCCATTTAATAAGTTAATTTTCTAGCACTTTATTTTTCCTAGTTTACTTTTAATAAACATGTTCAGTTTATACCAGATTTGTGCAAAAACTGTGTTGATTTTTCAAAACTTTAAATGTACAGAATATCGGCCCCTGTTATCGGCCTGAAAGGCTGTCAATAATCGGTCATCGGCCCTGAAAAAACAATATGTGTCTATCTATAATTAATACACCAGTATAAATATCTGCAATACAACTCTACAAGTCATTTCAGTTACCCTACCAAATGGGTTAGTCCGGTGCAAAGCTATAAGTATTTGAAAATTAAAATTCAAGTTTATATTAAAATGTTCTATTACTTTTCATGTACACAAAACTGGTTAAACAAGGGTTCAACAATTCCTGGCACACAAACTGTCCTATCCATGCTTCTATCCAGAGTCTATCTGCTTCTGGTAACTCTTGGCATACCACCTTCACAAAGTACCACATCTGTACATGGCAGCAAGGCTTAGCATTCTCTCCCTGTCCTTTCTTACCATTAAACCATGAACGTAATGGTCACAAAAGGTTGATTAATGAGTTATGTGTTTCGGGAAATCAATGTGACATCCTTTAAGGTATGAATGTTGCTGGATTGCCCTTACCTTCCCTAGGAAATGGATAGGGGCATTTATTGGGCACCAGGGACAATTTTCTTTAAGCATTATCAAAAAATAATATTTAAAGAAAAATGTGTCACTACATAAAGATGGACAAGATGGAAACACATTATCAAATGACTTTTTGCCCTTTATAGAAACATATTACTAAAATCCATGCTGAATGTGCTAAATACTTGCACATCATTTTCACATAACTGCCACCCAAGAAGATAATATTCACAATACTTACTAAACAATGGAAAATGTGTATAATGAACATGACATTAAATTTAATCGTCAGACAGTCTGCCAGTACCAAGTGTAGGGCCTTATTCATTTATTTATTTTATGTCTTTATTTTTCTGTAGTGTAGGGATACCTCCTTAACTTTGTAGCCCTTGCACTTGTTACTGTCATTTTTGCAACTGGTAGATAGTCTGCCAGTATCTTGTGTAAGTTTTTTATTACTTTTTTATTCTGTAATGTATGGATCCCCCTCATCCTCCCCCCCCCCTCAAAACGATTTAGTGTAGTGGCGCACCTCCCCCCCCACCAACTATCACATTTCATATGGTGTAGGAACCCATCCCTCCCTCACCCCTTAAAAATTGCAAGGCAGATGCCTTCTGACCATCTATTGTAGCTCCTGCTGTTAAAGCTGACAGTAGGACTAAAACCTTCACCACAGTGTTGGACGTAGGTACCTACGTACTCCTAACGTGCAACTAATTTAATTTTAAAGGGACAAAAACATTTTTTTTCATGATTCAGATACAGCATATCATTTTAAACAACTTTCCAATTTTAAACAACTAGGGTAAAATTTGCTCTATTCTCTTGGTATCCCTTGTTGAAGCAGCAACAATGCACTACTGTGAACTAACTGATCCCATTGGGTGAGCCAATGACTAGAGGCATATATGTGCAGCCACCAATTAGCAGCTAGCTTTCCAGTAGTGCATTGCTGCTCCTGATCATACATGGGATACCAAAGGAATTAGGCAAATTAGATAATAGAAATAAATTGCAAAGTTGATAAAAACTTTTTAAAAAGTTTAATTTCGATTTGAATGCCCCTTAAAAAAAATTATCTGTCTACTACACTCAGGCAAACCTTTAAAATGATTGCATAATTATATATAGTATTTAATGACTCCTTAATTCAGTTTTACGTCTCTTTAAAGTTGATTAAACAAGGTTTTATCACTACTAAAAAAAAATATATGTTTTCCCCGTTTAGGGTGCACCTATTCTAATTGTAAGATTAAAAGCCCTCAGTTTTCACATCCACGCACTGACCATAAATTCAATATTAGGGATCATTTTACCATGTGATACTAATTTTGTCATCTATTTAATTAAATGTCCCTGTGGGCACGTCTATGTAGGTGAGACCACTAGATTCCTTTGGAACCATATCCTTAAACACAAAAAATAATATTTGGTGTGGGTAATTGTCAGCTCTTGTTGCAAATCATTTTCTCACTGATCATCAGTAAATTGTTTTTTCAAATTATTGACCATGTTAAGATATCTAGGCGAGGAGATAAGGGGAAATGATGTTGAAATAATGTAAGGTTTATTGGATTTTTAAATTGGATAACACTTGAGTTTAGAAGGATGAATATGGAGATTGCTAGTCAATCTTTTACTGATGTGTTACTTTTTATTGGTTTACTGTATTTTGCTTTATGGCTTATTGAGACACTGTAACTTTTGTGGTAATTCATAATTTTATTTTGCTTTCCTTTTGCTCACATTGCCTGGTTGCCACTAGGTGGTTGTAGTATTGTATTATAGCGATATTAGATTGGTGTATATAGGGTTAATTTTGTTATGGACTATAAATACCTAAGGGAATGATATCATAAGCACATAATTAAGGTTTTTTTCCCCCGAAACGTTAATTAAAAAAGTGTATGTTATAAATAATAAAGGGACTGTCTTTGTAGTTATCTCTTTACTGGTTTTTGCAGTTGTCTCTGGCAGTGACCCACAGTAGCCTGCAGCTTAATCCAGGTGCTGCTCTGACATTAATTAATGTCTCTTTAAAGGGACAATACATGCTAAGTACATTCTACAAGCAGAGCTTGAAGTTATTTTCCTGGCTCTATCGTTCACTTCATTCCAGTGCTGATGTGTTTGTACATATGCAGCAACTATTTTTTTAGATACCTTTAGTGTAACCTAGGTTTCATAATGCCAGTACCCATAATTAGAGGGAGGTGCATAAAAACATAATTTATGTAAGAACTTACCTGATAAATTCATTTCTTTCATATTAGCAAGAGTCCATGAGCTAGTGACGTATGGGATATACATTCCTACCAGGAGGGGCAAAGTTTCCCAAACCTTAAAATGCCTATAAATACACCCCTCACCACACCCACAATTCAGTTTAACGAATAGCCAAGAAGTGGGGTGATAAGAAAAAAGTGCGAAAGCATAAAAAATAAGGAATTGGAATAATTGTGCTTTATACAAACAAATCATAACCACCACAAAAAAGGGCGGGCCTCATGGACTCTTGCTAATATGAAAGAAATGAATTTATCAGGTAAGTTCTTACATAAATTATGTTTTCTTTCATGTAATTAGCAAGAGTCCATGAGCTAGTGACGTATGGGATAATGACTACCCAAGATGTGGATCTTTCCACACAAGAGTCACTAGAGAGGGAGGGATAAAATAAAGACAGCCAATTCCTGCTGAAAATAATCCACACCCAAAATAAAGTTTAATGAAAAACATAAGCAGAAGATTCAAACTGAAACCACTGCCTGAAGTACTTTTCTACCAAAAACTGCTTCAGAAGAAGAAAACACATCAAAATGGTAGAATTTAGAAAAAATATGCAAAGAGGACCAAGTTGCTGCTTTGCAAATCTGATCAATCGAAGCTTCATTCCTAAACGCCCAGGAAGTAGAAACTTACCTAGTAGAATGAACTGTAATCCTTCGAGGCGGAATTTTACCCGACTCGACATAGGCAAGATGAAATAAAGATTTCAACCAAGATGCCAAAGAAATGGCAGAAGCTTTCTGGCCTTTTCTAGAACCGGAAAAGATAACAAATAGACTAGAAGTCTTTCGGAAAGACTTAGTAGCTTAAACATAATAATACAAAGCTCTAACAGCATCCAAAGAATGCAATGATTTCTCCTTAGAATTCATAGGATTAGGACATAATGAAGGAACCACAATTTCTCTACTAAGGTTGTTAGAATTCACAACCTTAGGTAAAAAATTCAAAAGTAGTTCGCAGCACCGCCTCATCCTGATGAAAAATCAGAAAAGGAGGCTCACAAGAAAGAGCAGATAATTCAGAGACTCTTCTGGCAGAAGAGATGGCCAAAATAAACAAAACTTTCCAAGAAAGTAATATAACGATCAAAGAATGCATGGGTTCAAAACTCCAAGGAGGAGAAATTGATTTAATGACAGGTTTTATACGAACCAAAGCTTGTACAAAACAATGAAATATCAGGAAGATTAGCAATCCTTCTGTGAAAAAAGAACAGAAAGAGCAGAGATTTATCCTTTCAAGGAACTTGCGGACAAACCTTTATCTAAACCATCCTGAAGAAACTGAAAAATTCTCGGTATTCAAAAAGAATGCCAAGAAAAAATGATGAGAAAGACACTAAGAAATATAAGTCTTCCAGACTCTATAATATATCTCTCTAGATACAGATTTACGAGCCTGTCACATAGTATTAATCACAGAGTCAGAGAAACCTTCTTTGACCAAGAATCAAGCGTTCAAACTCCATACCTTAAAATTTAAGGATTTGAGATCCTGATGGAAAAAAGGACCTTGCGACAGAAAGTCTGGTCTTAACGGAAGAGTCCACAGCTGGCAAGAGGCCATCCGGACAAGATCCGCATACCAAAACCTGTGAAGCCATGCTGGAGCTACCAGCAGGACAAACGAGCATTCCTTTAGAATCTTGAAGAATACTCTTGGAAGAAGAACTAGAGGCAGAAAGATATAGGCAGGACGATACTTCCAAGGAAGTGATAATGTATCCACTGCTTCCGCCCGAGGATCCCGGGATCTGGACAGATACCAGGGAAGTTTCTTGTTTAGATGAGAAGCCATCAGATCTATTTCTGGGAGTTCCCACATTTGAACAATCTGAAGAAATACCTCTGGGTGAAGAGACCATTCGCCCGGATGCAACGTTTGGCGACTGAGATAATCCGCTTCCCAATTGTCTATACCTGGGATATGAACCGCAGAGATTAGACAGGAGCTGGATTCCACAACCAAAATTCGAGATACTTCTTTCATAGCCAGAGGACTGTGAGTCCCTCCTTGATGATTGATGTATGCCACAGCTGTGACATTGTCTATCTGAAAACAAATGAACAACTCTCTCTTCAGAAGAGGCCAAGACTGAAGAGCTCTGAAAAATTGCACGGAGTTCAAAATATTTATCGGTAATCTCACCTCCTGAGATTCCCAAACCCCTTGTGCCGTCAGAGACCCCCACACAGCTCCCCAACCTGTAAGACTTGCATCTGTTGAGATTATAGTCCAGGTCGGAAGAACAAAGAAGCCCCCTGAACTAAACGATGGTGAACTGTCCACCATGTCAGAGAGTGTCGTATAATCGGTTTAAAGATATTAATTGAGATATCTTTGTGTAATCCCTGCACCACTGGTTCAGCATACAGAGCTGAAGAGGTCGCATGTGAAAACGAGCAAAGGAGATCGCATCCGATGAGGCAGTCCTAAGACCTAAAATTTCCATGCATAAGGAAGGTTTTGACAAGCTGATATCAATGTTAAATTTCTCTTATCTGACAAGGACAGAGTCATAGACACTGAATCTATCTGGAAACCTAAAAAGGTTACCCTTGTCTGAGGAAACAATGAACTGAATGGTAAATTGATCCTCCAACCATGATCTTGAAGAAACAACACAAGTCGATTCGTATGAGATTCTGCGAAAATGTGAAGACTGAGCAAGTACCAAGATATCGTCCAAATAAGGAAATACCAAAACCCTGTTCTCTGATTACAGACAGAAGGGCACCGAGAACCTTTGAAAAAAATTCTTGGAGCTGACGCTAGGCCAAACGGTAGAGCACAAAAACTGGTAATGCTTGTCTAAAAAGAGAATCTCAGAAACTAAAAGTGATCTGGATGAATCGGAATATGCAGATATACATCCTGTAAATCTATTGTAGACATATAATGCCCTTGCTAAACAAAAGGCAGGATAGTCCTACAGTTACCATCTTGAATGTTGGTATCCTTACATAACGATTCAATATAGATAGATCCGGAACTGGTCTGAAGGAATTAACCTTCTTTGGTACAATGAAGAGATAGAATAAAACCCCAGCCCCTGTTCCAGAACTGGAACTGGCATAATTACTCCAGCCAACTCTAGATCTGAAACACATTTCAGAAATGCTGAGCCTTTGCTGTGTTTACTGGGACACGGGAAAGAAAAAAATCTCTTTGCAGGAGGCCTTAACTTGAAGCCAATTATGTACCTTTCTGAAACAATGTTCTGAAACCAGAGATTGTGAACGGAATTGATCCAAATTTTCTTGAAGAAAACATAAACTGCCCCATACCAGCTGAGCTGGAATGAGGGCCGCACCTTCATGGGTATTTAGGAGCTGGCTATAGGTTTCTATAAGGCTTGGATATATTCCAAACTGGAAAAGGTTTCCAAACTGATACCGCTCCTGAGGATGAAGGACCAGGCTTTTGTTCCTTGTTGTGAGGAAAGGAACGAAAAATGATTATTAGACCTAAATTTACCTTAGATTTTTTATCCTTTGGTAAAAAAGTTCCCTTCCCTCCAGTAACAGTTGAGAAAATAGAATCCAACTGAAAATCGAATAATTTATTACCCTGGAAAAAAAGGGAAAGCAAAGTTTTAAGCCATAAAGCTTTTCTAGCTAAAATAGCTAGAGACATATACCTGACATCAACTCTAATGATATCAAAAGATGGTATCACAAATAAAATTATTAGCATGTTATAGAATAATAATAATGCTATAAAATTATGATCTGTTATTTGTTGCGCTAAAGCTTCTAACCAAAAAGTTGAAGCTGCAGCAACATCCGCTAAAAATATAGCAGGTCTAAGAAAATTACCTGAACATAAGTAAGCTTTTCTTAGAAAGGATACAATTTTCTTATCTAAAGGATCCTTAAATGAAGTACTATCTGCCATAGGAATAGTAGTACGTTTAGCAGGAGTAGAGACAGCCCCATTAACCTTAGAGATTTTGTCCCAAAACTCTAATCTGTCAGATGGCACAGGATATAATTGCTTAAACGTTTAGAAGGAGTAAATGAATTACCCAAATTATTCCATTCCCTGGAAATTACTTCAGAAATAGCATCAGGGAGAGAAAATACTTCTGGAATAACTACAGGAGATTTAAAAACCTTATTTAAACGTTTAGATTTAGTATCAAGAGGACCAGAATCCTCTATTTCTAATGCAATTAATACTTCTTTAAGTAAAGAACGAATAAAATCCATCTTGAACAAATACAAAGATTTATCAGCATCAACCTCTGAGACAGAAACCTCTGAACCAGAAGAACCATTATCAGTATCAGAATGATGATGTTCATTTAAAAATTCATCTGCAAAAAAGAGAAGTTTTAAAAGACTTATGTATACTAGAAGGAGAAATAACAGACATAGCCTTCTTAATGGATTTAAAAAATAAAATCTCATATTAACAGGAACACTCTGAAAATTAGATGTTGACGGAACAGCAACAGGTAATGTAACAGTACTAAAGGAAATTTTATCTGCATTAATAAGTTTGTCATGACATGCAATACAAACAACAGCTGGAGAAACAGATACCAAAAGTTTATAGCAGATACACTTAGCTTGGTAGCTCCAGTACTGGGCAGCGATTTTCCTGAAGTATCTTCTGACTCAGTTGCAACGTGGAACATCTTGCAATATGTAAAAGAAAAAACAACATATAAAGCAAAATTGATCAAATTCCTTAAATGACAGTTTCAGGAATGGGAAAAAAATGCCAGTGAACAAGCTTCTAGCAACCAGAAGCAATAAATAATGAGACTTAAATAATGTGGAGACAAAAATGACGCCCATATTTTTTAGCGCCAAAAAAGGCACCCACATTATTTGGCGCCTAAATGCTTTTGGCGCCAAAAATGACGCCACATCCGGAACGCCGACACTTTTGACGCAAAAAAACGTCAAAAAATGACGCAACTTCCGGCGACACGTATGACGCCGGAAACAGAAAAAAAAATTTGCGCCAATAAAGTCCGCGCCAAGAATGACGCAATAAAATGAAGCATTTTCAGCCCCCGCGAGCCTAACAGCCCACAGGGAAAAAGTCAAATTTTTTAAGGTAAGAAAAAATGATTGAAACAAATGCATTTATCCCAAGTATGAAACTGACTGTCTGAAAATAAGGAATGTTGAACATCCTGAGTCAAGGCAAATAAATGTTTGAATACATATATTTAGAACTTTATATAAAAGTGCCCAACCATAGCTTAGAGTGTCACAGAAAATAAGATTTACTTACCCCAGGACACTCATCTACATGTTTGTAGAAAGCCAAACCAGTACTGAAACGAAAATCAGCAGAGGTAATGGTATATATATATAAGAGTATATCGTCGATCTGAAAAGGGAGGTAAGAGATGAATCTCTACGACCGATAACAGAGAACCTATGAAATAGACCCCGTAGAAGGAGATCATTGCATTCAAATAGGCAATACTCTCCTCACATCCCTCTGACATTCACTGCACGCTGAGAGGAAAACCGGGCTCCAACTTGCTGCGGAGCGCATATCAACGTAGAATCTAGCACAAACTTACTTCACCACCTCCATAGGAGGCAAAGTTTGTAAAACTGAATTGTGGGTGTGGTGAGGGGTGTATTTATAGGCATTTTAAGGTTTGGGAAACTTTGCCCCTCCTGGTAGGAATGTATATCCCATACGTCACTAGCTCATGGACTCTTGCTAATTACATGAAAGAAATGTATTTAGTGTTCAGCATCGTGCATCCGTCTTTATAGTAACTCCTAAATATTGATTGTTAGTTGAATTATTCCTCCTGTCAATAGCAAACCATGGCACTGCCCCTACTAATACTGCAACAAACAAATAAATGTTTGGATTTAAATTGATCCATTAATCACTGTAATATTTGAACAAACATTTTGATGTATCTATGTTGTGCTTATAAAAGGACAGTAATTGAATAATGTTTATCATTATTTCCTTTTACCTTTTTTTCTTTTCTGTATACATATTATTTAACTAAACAAATATCCAATATCACACACAATCGGCAATAGAAGTTTATAAGATGATACAGAATTTAAAAGATTTGAAATGACACATTGTTCCATACAGACAGGACACTCTCATTGTATCCAAGTCCAAATTGAACTAGTTTTCCATCTACACTGCTTACATAGTTGAAAATCCATTTGAATTATAATAAAAAGCCACTTGATGATTTTCTTTATTACCAGTTGAATAGAAGATGGAGATACAACGGCAGATACTTACAGATGCATTTAAAAGGGAAAAAAAGTTCTGTTTCCCAACATTTCAAGAATCATGAGCAGCATTTCCTTTAGAATACAGATGAGAAATATAATGTATTGGACGGACATTATTACTCATAGTTTAGTCGCATCTTCTTTTATGTTAAAGTAAAAATTAAGAGCATCTTGGGATTTTGTCCAATAAAAAGATGACATTTATAGAGTGTGGCATGAGTTGTTGATTTATGAGCTATGATAAACCACACCTTTGGCAAAATTAAACCTTCAGCTTCTCTAAAATAGTGAAATTCAATATTGTATATTAAATAGAGACACAGGGGAATTTTGGCTGGTTAACCACTACCACAGGGAAGAACGGTAAAGTGCTTTTATTAATGAACAATCTATAAAATCTTCAGTTGAGTTACCGAAGGAAAAAAAGGCCAAAATCCATTTTTATGTAGTGATTTCATGACACTGCTCATTAGTTTTAGAAATACAAGTAAAAGACATCTAAACTCCTTTAGAGCTTGAAATGTTGGCAATATTTTACTAGATCATCATAAGCAGAAGGGCGCTGTAATATGGCAGACAGGGAAAAAACCTGGAAATGCATTTAGTAAGTAACATTAAGCTATAATTATGGTTGTAGAACAATGAAATACGCTTACATTTAAAGCAGTCCCTTAAGCAAGTTCATATGTTTGTTTGTTTTCCATATATTTTTCAATCAAATATTAAAGCCGATTATCTAAAATGCAGTCTCTATCCTTAGAAATCAGCAGACAAATATATTTAAAAGGACACCAGAAAATGCTTGTGCAAGAGTTCACAGTATATACGTATGTGAGTCTGTGATTGGCTGATGGCTGTCACATGATACAGGGGACAGGGAAATGAAAGGAAACTTTGAATTTTGTCGGGAAATAAAATTCAAGGCTCAATTGTAATTCCATTGTGCATTTATTGATTTTGCAATTCCATTGTATTTAATGTCCATTAATTATGCATCAAAAATCATGCGCTGTTTTAAAAACATGTGAAACGGCAAACATAGAAATACTGTGACACACCACTTAAAACCCCTTGAATATTCTTTTTATTACTTTCTATACATGGGTCAGTTAAGGACAGATATAAATGAGCTCCTGCACGCGTTAACCAATTAATGTGCAGCATGTAGCAGTGTCAGGATTTTGCCTCGCCCAGCCTCTGGAAACATTACAATTTTCAGTTTTCAGTTATCGGAAAAGAAAATAAATATTAATTAATAATGAAAGAGCACTGCAAAGTTTTTTTCTTTACTTATGCATAATTTAACATTTTATGGTGAATTGCATTTAGAATCAAAACGTCCCTTTAATGTATTTCAATGCCATTAGAACCATTTTGCAATGAGCTTCTATTTGGTAAAAAAAGGAAATTTATGCTTACCTGATAAATTAATTTCTTCTACGATACGACGAGTCCACGGATTTCATCCTTACTTATGGGATATTATCCTCCTGCTAACAGGAAGTGGCAAAGAGCACTGCAGCAGAGCTGTATATATAATTCCTCCCTTCTCTCCACATCCAGTCATTCGACCGAAGGTATAGGAAGAGAAAAGAAAAGCTAAAAGGTGCAGAGGTGACTGAAGTTTTGAACAAAAAATATAATCTGTCTTAGACAGACAGGGAGGGCCGTGGACTCGTCGTATCGTAGAAGAAAACAGAATTTATGCTTACCTGATAAATTTATTTCTCTTGTGATGTATCGAGTCCACAGATTCATCCATACTTGTGGGAAATTCTCCTTCCTTACAGGAAGTGGCAAAGAGAGCACCCACAGCAGAGCTGTCTATATAGCTCCTCCCTAAGCTCCACCCCCCAGTCATTCGACCAAAGGCTAGGAAGAAAAAGGAGAAACTATAGGGTGCAGAGGTGACTGAAGTTTTTTAAATAAAAATATACTACCTGTCTTAAATAAACAGGGCGGGCCGTGGACTCGATACAACACAAGAGAAATACATTTATCAGGTAACATAAATTCTGTTTTCTCTTGTAAGATGTATCGAGTCCACGGATTCATCCATACTTGTGGGATACCAATACCAAAGCTTTAGGACACGGATGAAGGGAGGGACAAGACAGGTACCTAAACGGAAGGCACCACTGCTTGTAGAACCTTTCTCCCAAAAATAGCCTCCGAAGAAGCAAAAGTATTGAATTTGTAAAATTTGGAAAAAGTATGAAGCGGAGATCAAGTCGCCGCCTTACAAATCTGTTCAACAGACGCTTCATTTTTAAAAGCCCATGTGGAAGCCACTGCTCTAGTAGAATGAGCAGTAATTATTTCAGGAGGCTGCTGGCCAGCAGTCTCATAAGCCAAACGGATGATGCTTTTCAGCCAAAAAGAAAGAGAGGTAGCCGTAGCCTTTTGACCTCTCCGCTTACCAGAGTAAACAACAAACAATGAAGATGTTTGACGGAAATCTTTAGTTGCTTGTAAGTAGAACTTTAAAGCACGAACCACATCAAGATTGTGCAACAGACGTTCCTTCTTTGATTAGGACATAGTGAAGGAACAACTATTTCCTGATTGATATTCCTATTAGAAACAACCTTAGGAAGGAATCCAGGTTTGGTACGCAAAACCCCCTTATCTGCATGGAAAACAAGGTAAGGTGAGTCACACTGTAAAGCAGATAACTCAGAAACTCTTCGAGCCGAAGAGATAGCTACTAAAAACAAAACTTTCCAAGATAGAAGCTTAATATCCATGGAATGCATAGGTTCAAACGGAACCCCTTAAAGAACTTTAAGAACTAAGTTTAGGCTCCATGGCGGAGCAACAGGTTTAAATACAGGCTTGATCCTGACTAAGGCTTGACTAAACGCTTGAACGTCTGGGACATCTGCCAGACGTTTGTGTAAAAGAATAGATAAAGCAGATATGTGTCCTTTTAAGGAACTAGCTGATAATCCCTTCTCCAATCCTTCTTGGAGAAAAGACAATATTCTAGGAATCCTAATCTTACTCCATGAGTAACCCTTGGATTCACACCAATAAAGATATTTGCACCAAATCTTATGATAGATTTTCCTGGTGACAGGCTGTCACGAAAACCTCAGGATTTAGCTAAGAAGGGGTTAATTCTGTGTAGCTTGAACTAAGAACCGTTGTTTGTTTTTTAGAAATAGCTGTGCACTGGGTTTGTTTGTGTTTTCTTTGAAGTGCCAGAACCCATCATGAATAGTTTCTAAAAAAAACCTTCCTCCAAATGTTATTGTGTATGCATTGAGTCAATCTGTCAGCTCCAGAGATACCACAGTGCTTCTCCCCCACATCCTAATGAGGCCAAAAAAAGGACATTGGTCTAATGCCTATATGTGTTTAAAGACAGGGGGGTTTCTTAGCCTGCCCAGGGGGGTGTGGTCAGGCAACTTGATCTAGGGGAAAAAAGTATAAGGGTCTTGGGTGTTAACACTGAAATTGTTCATTCTACATGGGAGGCTGCTTGCTACAGCGTGAGTGACAACTTTTCTTCTTGCCCATCTCCCTGGGGGCAGACTCATAAGCTAGTGAAGTATTAGGTCTGTTATTTTTCTCCTATTTTATTTTAAAATACTATTTGCTAATGTGTCATGTTATTTGTACCAACTTTTATTAATAATGCATTGTGAATAATATTTTTGGCATAATAAATCATTCTTTTATTAAGTTTGGCCTTTGTCTAATAATTGAACCACGTTACTGAAAGAGACTGGAATATTAGAACTGTATAATTTAGGTTATTTTCTGCTAAATTGTATTTAGAGGGTTAATGTGTAAAGTCTGGGTTTTTTCTTAGGATTTTCCCTTTAATAAATTGTAAGTAGTGGCAGTATTGGAGCTATAGGATTGTTGGTTTACTGTGGGTGGCATTAAAAGGGAGTTTAGGGCATTTCTCTTACGTCTAGTACAGACTAGGGAGTGTGGTTAACCCTTGCACCCACTAAACTGAATCACAAGCTTGCCTGGTGTGGATAGATTGTGACCTATTGGTGACAGAAAAAGGGGGCTGATAACCCTTTCTGTACCAAATAAGTGACTGGCGCAGGGTTGGATAACCTTGGTTCGTCACAAATTGGTGGGCAGCGGTGTAGATAATTTTTATTAGATTTTAGTGCGTGTGGATTTGCTAGTGTGAAAATCCCGGTACTAAAAGAAATTGTTTCTTACAATTTCCAAAGGCTAAAACTCAGTGCATTATATAGTCACACATTGCAAACAGTCCCCTTCCCTATTCTCTGTTTTTCTTTTCTATTTTATTTTTGCTATGCAATCATACGAGCAGCAATCTAAAGAGACACTGGTACTCTTATGCCAGGAGCGTGATATTCCAACACGTTCAAAGAACAAAGATTTACTAATACAAGCTCTTGTGGAATATGATAACAGCCAAATCACGCCAGTTGAGGTCTCAGGAGAGATGTCTGCAGCTGGGGGCAGCGATTCATCAGGATCTGGGGATCCCTTGGACTGTTATTTGCAAACTGTTCTTAAACATATGGGCTCAGTGAATGCAGGTTTGCACATGGAACTGATTACAAAGTTTTATGAAAGACAGGCTGCTGAACGACAGGCGGAGAGAGAGTATCAGCTACAGCTTGCACGGTTGGAGAGAGGGATGGTCTCACCTGTTAGTAAACCTGGAGACCCACCTGCTCCTCGAGTGCGTGCAGAGAATTTTCCCACTCTGGAGAAAGATGGAGATGTGGATGTATTCCTGCGTAGCTTTGAGAAAGTTTGCAGACAGTTCCAGTTGCCAAGGGAGCAGTGGGCCAAGTACCTTACCCCTGGCCTGAAAGGTCCTGAACTGGAGGCGTTTGCTGAACTACCCCCAGAGTTTGATCAGGACTATGATTCCATTAACTCATAAGCTAGTGAAGTATTAGGTCTGTTATTTTTCTCCTATTTTATTTTAAAACACTGTTTGCTAATGTGTCATGTTATTTGTACCAACTTTTATTAATAATGCATTGTGCATAATATTTTTGGCATAATAAATCATTCTTTTATTAAGTTTGGCCTTTGTCTAATAATTGAACCACGTTACTGAAAGAGACTGGAATATTAGAATTGTATAATTTAGGTTATTTTCTGCTAAATTGTATTTAGAGGGTTAATGTGTAAAGTCTGGGTTTTTTCTTAGGATTTTCCCTTTAATAAATTTTAAGTTGTGGCAGTATTGGAGCTATAGGATTGTTGGTTTAGTGTGGGTGGCATTAAAAGGGAGTTTAGGACATTTCTCTTACGTCTAGTACAGACTAGGGAGTGTGGTTTACCCTTGCACCCACTAAACTGAATCACAAGCTTGCCTTGTGTGGCTAGATTGTGACCTATTGGTGACAGAAAAAGGGGGCTGATAGCCCTTTCTGTACCAAATAATTGACTGGCGCAGGGTTGGATAACCTTGGTTCGTCACACAGGCTTTCTAGCTTGAATCAGGGTATCAATGACCGACTCAGAGAAACCACGCTTTGATAGAATCAGGCGTTCAATCTCCAAGCAGTCAGACGCAGAGAAACTAGATTTGGATGCTGGAATTGGATTAGAAGGTCCTGCCTCATTGGCAGAGTCCACAGTGGAACAGATGACATGTCCACTAGGTCTGCATACCAAGTCCTGCATGGGCACGCAGGTGCTATCAGAATCACCGAAGCTCTCTCCTGCTTGATTCTGGCAACCAGACGTGGGAGGAGAGGAAACGGTGGAAATACATAGGCCAGATTGAAGGACCAGGGCACTGCTAGAGCATCTATCAGTACCGCCTGGGGATACCGGGACCTGGACCAGTAACAAGGAAGTTTGGCGTTCTGACGGGACGCCATCAGATCCACTTCTGGTGTGCCCCATAGCTGAGTCAGCTAGGCAAATACCTCCGGGTGGAGCTCCCACTCCCCCGGATGAAAAGTCTGACGACTTTTACCCCTGGGATATGGATTGCTGAGAGATGGCAAGAGTGATCCTCTGCCCATCGGATTATTTTGGTTACCTCCATCATCGCTAGAGAACTCCTTGTTCCACCTTGATGATTGATATAAGCTACAGTCGTGATGTTGTCCGACTGAAATCTGATGAATTTGGCCGCAGCTAGCTGAGGCCACGCCTGAAGCGCATTTTATCGCTCTCAGTTCTAGAATGTTTATCGGGAAGAGAGTTTCCTCCCGAGACCATAAGTCCTGTACTTTCAGGGAGTTCCAGACTGCACCCCAGCCTAGCAGACTGGCATATGTCGTTACTATGAGCCACTCTGGCCTGCGGAAACACATTCCCTGAGACAGGTGGTCCTGAGACAACCACCAGAGAAGAGAATCTCTGGTCACCTGGTCCAGATGCAGTTGAGGAGATAAATCTGCATAATCCCCATTCCAATGTTTGAGCATGCATAGTTGCAGTGGTCTGAGGTGTAGGAGGGCAAAAGGAACTATGTCCATTGCCGCTACCATGAGTCCGATTACCTCCATACACTGAGCCACTGATGGCCAAGGAATGGAATGAAGAGCTCGGCAAGTGGCAAGTGGTTAAGAGTTTTGATTTTCTGACCTTCGTCAGAAATATTTTCATTTCTACCGAGTCTATCAGAGTCCCTAGGAAGGAAACTCTTGTGAGGGGGAAGAGAGAACTCTTTATGTTCACCTTCCACCCGTGAGATCTCAGAAAAGCCAACACAATGTCACCACACTCACTTTACCCTTCCTAGTACTTAGAGTAGGCAAAGAGAATGACTGGGGGGTGGAGCTTAGGGAGGAGCTATATAGACAGCTCTGCTGTGGGTGCTATCTTTGCCACTTCCTGTAAGGAAGGAGAATATCCCACAATTATGGATGAATCCGTGTACTTGATACATCTTACAAGAGAAATCAATTTATCAGGTAAGCATAAATTTCCTTTTCTTCTACTAGATACGACGAGTCCACGGATTCATCCTTACTTGTGGGATACAATACCAAAGCTACAGGACACGGATGAACGGGAGGGACAAGACAGATACCTAAAGAGAAGGCACCACTGCGTGAAGAAGATTTCTCCCAAAAACAGTCTCAGAAGAAGCAAAAGTATCAAATTTGTAAAATTTGGCAAAGGTATGAAGGGAGGACCAAGTCGCAGCCTTACAAATCTGTTCAACAGAAGCATCATTTTTAAAAGCCCATGTGGAAGCCACCACTCTAGTAGAATGAGCTGTAATCTTTTCAGGAGGCTGCTGTCCAGCAGTCTCGTATGCCAATTGGATGATGCTTTTCATCCAAAAAGAGAGGTAGCCGTAGCTTTTTGACCCCTACGCTTTCCAGAATAAACAACAAATAGAGAAGATGTTTGATGAAAATCCTTGGTCGCTTGTAAGTAAAACTTCAAGGCGCGAACCACGTCCAGATTATGCAACAGACGCTCCTTCTTAGAAGAAGGATTAGGACATAGAGAAGGAAAAACAATTTCCTGATTAATATTAATATTAGAAACAACCTTAGGAAGGAATCCAGGCTTAGTATGCAAAACCACCTTATCAGAATGGAGTATAAGATAAGGCGAGTCGCATTGTAATGCAGAAAGCTCAGAAACTCTTCGAGCAGAAGAGATAGCAACTAAAACAAAACTTTCCAAGATAAAAGCTTAATATCTATGGAATGCATAGGTTCAAAATTTAACACTAAATTCAAACTCCATGGTGGAGCAACAGGTTTAAACACAGGCTTGATTCTGACTAAAGCATGACAAAAGGACTGTACGTCTGGGACATCCGCCAGACGCTTGTGTAGTAAAATTGACAAAGCAGAAATTTGTCCCTTTAACCCTTTAAGGACATAGCTTTCAGTTTGCTCAATTGTTTTATGATGGAAAAATTCTGTCATATGTCCTTAAGAGGTTAAGGAACTAGCCGATAATACCTTCTCCAATCCATCTTGGAGAAAGGACAAAATCCTAGGAATCCTAACCCTACTCCATGAGTAGCCCTTGGATTGGCACCAATAAAGATATTTATGCCATATCTTATGGTAAATTTTCCTAGTGACAGGCTTCCGAGCCTGAATCAAGGTACCAATAACCGACTCAGAGAATCCCCGCTTAGATAAAATCAAACGTTTAATCTCCAGGCAGTAAGCTGCAGAGAAATTAGATTTGGATGTTGGAACAGACCTTGAATGAGAAGATCCTGTCTCAGTGGCAGTTTCCATGGTGGCAGAGATGACATTTCCACTAGATCTGCATACCAAGTCCTGCGTGGCCACGCAGGCGCTATCAAGATTACCGAAGCCCTCTTCTGTTTGATTCTGGCAATCAGACGAGGCAGGAGAGGAAAGGGAGGAAACACATAAGCCAGGTTGAACGACCAAGGTACTGCTAGAGCATCTATTAGTACTGCTTGGGGATCCCTTGATCTGGATCCGTAACAAGGAAGTTTGGCATTCTGACGAGATGCCATCAGATCCAATTCCGGTGTGCCCCATTGACTAATCAATGTCGCAAACACCTCCGGGTGGAGCTCCCACTCCCCCGGATGAAAATCTGACGACTTAGAAAATCCGCTTCCCAGTTTTCCACTCCTGGGATGTAGATTGCTGATAGATGGCAAGAGTGCGTCTTTGCCCATTGAATTATCTTGGAAACTTCTATCATCGCTAGAGAACTCTTTGTTCCCCCTTGATGAATGATGTATGCTACAGTCGTGATATTGTCCGACTGGAATCTTATGAATTTGGCCAACTGAGGCCACGCTTGAAGCACGTTGAATATTGCTCTCAGTTCCAGAATATTTATTGGTAGTAGGGACTCCTCCTGAGTCCAAACACCCTGAGCCTTCAGGGAATTCCAGACTGCACCCCAGCCCAAGAGACTGGCGTCAGTCGTCACTATGACCCATGCTGACCTGCGGAAGCACATTCCCTGGGACAGATGATCCTGTGACAACCACCAAAGAAGAGAGTCTCTGGTCTCTAGATCCAGATTTATCCGAGGAGATAAATCCACATAGTCCCCATTCCACTGTCTGAGCATGCACAGCTGCAGTGGTCTTAGATGTAAGCGAGCAAACGGAACTATGTCCATTGCCGCTACCATTAACCCAATGACCTCCATACACTGCGCCACTGATGGCCGAGGAATGGAATGAAGTGCTCGGCAAGTAGTTAGGATCATGTCTACCGAGTCTATCAGAGTTCCTAGGAATGGAACTCTTGTCAGTGGAACTAGTGAACTCTTCTGTATGTTTACCTTCCACCCGTGAGTTCTTAGAAAAGCCAACACGATGTCCGTGTTAGATTTGGCTAGATGGTAAGTTGACGCCTGAATCAAAATATCGTCCATAAGGCGCCACTGCTATGCCCCTAGCAGCTTTGTGAAGATTCTGGGAGCTGTGGCCAACCCAAAAGGGAGGGCCATAAACTGGTAGTGTTTGTCCAGGAAGGCGAACCTGAGAAACTGGTGATTATCTTTGTGGATAGGAATGTGAAGATATGCATCTTTCAAATCCACGGTGGTCATATATTGACCCTCCTGGATCATTGGTAAAATTGTTCATATGGTCTCCATCTTGAACGATAGGACTCTGAGAAATTTGTTTAGGCATTTGAGATCTAAAATCAGTCTGAAGGTTCCCTCTTTTTTGGGAACCACGAACAGATTTGAGTAAAACCCCTGCCCCTGTTATAGTTTTGGAACTGGGCAGATTACACCCATGGAATATAGGTCTTCTACACAGCGTAAGAACGCCTCTCTTTTTGTCTGGTCTACAGACGAACATGAAAGATGAAATCTCCCTCTTGGGAGAGAATCCTTGAATTCTAGTCGATACACTGGGTCACGATTTCTAATGCCCAGGGATCCTGAACGTCTCTTGCCCAAGCCTGAGCGAAGAGAGAAAGTCTGCCCCCTACTAGATCTGGTCCCGGATCGGGGGCTGCCCCTTCATGCTGTCTTGGTAGCAGCAGCGGGCTTCTTGGCCTGTTTACCTTTATTCCAGGTCTGGTTAGGTCTCCAGACTGACTTGGATTGTGCAAAATTGCCCTCCTGCTTTGTGGCAGAGGAGGAAGTAGAGGGTCCTCCTTTAAAGTTTCGAAAAGAACGAAAATTATTCTGTTTTGTCCTCATTTTAACCGTCTGGTCCTGAGGAAGGGCATGACCTTTACCTCCAGTAATGTCGGAAATTATCTCCTTTAGTTAGTTAGAATACGGTCTTACCCTTAAAAGGAATAGCTAAAAGCTTGGATTTTGATGACACATCAGCAGACTAAGACAACACTCTACGCGCTAAAATGGCAAAGCCTGCATTCTTTGCCGCTAATTTAGCCATTTGAAAAGCGGCATCTGTAATAAAAGATTTAGCTATCCAAAATATCATCTAATGGGGTCTCAACCTTAAGAGACTTCTCTAGAGCCTCAAATCAAAAAGCTGCTGCAGTAGTTACTGGAACAATGCACGCTATAGGTTGTAGAAGAAAACCCTGATGAATAAACCATTTCTTTAGAAGACCCTCTAATTTTTTAACCATAGGATCTTTGAAAGCACAACTGTCCTCAATAGGTATAGTTGTACGCTTAGCCAGGGTAGAAATAGTTCCCTCCACATTCGGGACCGTCTGCCACGAATCCCGAATGGTGTCAGATATGGGAAACATTTTCATAAAAGTAGGAGGGGGAGAGAACGGAATGCCTGGTCTATCCCATTCCTTAGTAACAATGTCCGAAAATCTTCTAGGGACTGGAAAAACATTAGTGTAAGTAGGGACCTCTAGATATTTATCCATTTTACACAATTTCTCTGGTGGGATGACAATAGGGTCACGATCATCCAGAGTCGCTAAAACCTCCCGGGGTAACAAGCGGTGGTGTTCAAACTTAAACTTAAAGGCCGTCAAATCCGAGTCTGTTTGAGGGAACATCTTTCCTGAATCTGAAAGCTCTCCCTCAGATATCAATCCCCTCACCCCCAAATCAAAACACTGTGAGGGTACATCGGAGATGGCCAATAAAGCATCAGAGGGCTCAGCATTTACTCTAATACCTGACCTGCTGCGCTTACCCTGCAAACCTGGCAGTTTAGATAATACCTCTGTAAGGGTAGTAGACATAACTGCAGCCATATCTTTCAGGGTGAAAGAATCAGACGCGCTAGAAATACTAGGCGTCGCTTGAGCGGGCGTTAAAGGTTGTGACACTTGGGGAGAATTAGATGGCATAACCTGATCCTCTTTTGACTGAGAATCATCCTGAGACATACTTTTATCACCTAAAATATGTTCGTTGCAATGTAAGGCCCTTTCAGTACATGAGGGACACATTTTAAGTGGGGGTTCCACAATGGCTTCTAAACACATAGAACATTAACTTACCTCAATGTCAGACATGTTGAAACAGGCTAGTAATGACCACAAACAGGCTTGAAAACACTTTATTTAGTGAAAAAAATAATCTGAAAAACGGTACTACGCCTTTAAGAGAAAAAAAAACGTACAATTTTTCCAAAACCGCTCTAAAATGTTATAATTATCCCAATTTTAGTATATATGTGTCTTATCTTGCCAGCTAAGATTGCACCACAAGTATAGTATGCTTAACCCTTAATGGAAAAAACCTTACTCAAAAACATTATGAAATTACACAATCAACCCCCGGGAACCTCGCCACAGTTCTGCTGTGGCGCCTACCTGCCCTTCAGGGGTCTGTAAAATCACTCTAACACTTCGTTTAGGCCAAATCTTTCAGTTTAGGCCCACCGGAGCTGGAGCTAGCTGCTTGCATGAGGAATTCAACTGCGCATCTGAGGCGCGAAATTAGGCCCCGCCCATCTACATCAATGTCTCACTGCCTAGTAAAAACCGCAGTAAAGCGGTCTAGAACCTAGCCATGTGGGTTTCCATACACCCAACTATTATAGAAAGCCATGTGAACCCTCCAGTGCCATCAAAAGTCAAAAACGTTTGCTTTACACAAAAAACGTTAAATTGCCCTCCAAACATAAAATCGTTTTGCACAAAAAAACATTATGCTATCAGTATCAACCATTTTTCAGCCCATAACATACAGGTCCCAGTAATACCCTTCTATCACATGTAGGATTACTGCTTAACCCTTCCCTTATGTGAATACTGTCAGCCAGTTCTGAAATAACACAGTCTCTCCAGAAAAATATGACTGAACATACCTCAATGCTTGTAGCATGAAAAACGTTCCTCACACTGAAGTTTCTCAAGTACTCCTCAGCCATTCTGTGGGAACTACTCTGGATCTTAGTGACAACTGCTAAGATCATCAGTCTCCAGGCAGAAATCTTCATCCATCTGCTGCCTGGGAAAAAATAGCTCTCACCGGTACCATTTAAAATAAAAAAATCTTGTTTGAAGAAAATAAAAACTAACATTTTATCACCTCTTTCACTTTACCTCTTCCTATTACTTAGTATAGGCAAAGAGAATGACTGGGGGTGGAGAGAAGGGAGGAGCTATATATACAGCTCTGCTGTGGTGCTCTTTGCCACTTCCTGTTAGCAGGAGGATAATATCCCACAAGTAAGGATGAATCCGTGGACTCGCCGTATCTAGTAGAAGAAACATAATTTATGCTTACCTGATAAATTTATTTCTGGATATGGCGAGTCCACGGAATCATTAATTACTAGTGGGAATATCACTCCTGGCCAGCAGGCAGAGGCTAAGAGCAACACAGCAAAGCTGCTATATATGTCACTTCCCTTACCCATAACCTCCAGCCGAAGGGAAAATGAAAAAACATAATTTATGTAAGAACTTACCTGATAAATTCATTTCTTTCATATTAGCAAGAGTCCATGAGCTAGTGACGTATGGGATATACATTCCTACCAGGAGGGGCAAAGTTTCCCAAACCTTAAAATGCCTATAAATACACCCCTCACCACACCCACAATTCAGTTTAACGAATAGCCAAGAAGTGGGGTGATAAGAAAAAAGTGCGAAAGCATAAAAAATAAGGAATTGGAATAATTGTGCTTTATACAAAAAAAATCATAACCACCACAAAAAAGGGCGGGCCTCATGGACTCTTGCTAATATGAAAGAAATGAATTTATCAGGTAAGTTCTTACATAAATTATGTTTTCTTTCATGTAATTAGCAAGAGTCCATGAGCTAGTGACGTATGGGATGACTACCCAAGATGTGGATCTTTCCACACAAGAGTCACTAGAGAGGGAGGGATAAAATAAAGACAGCCAATTCCTGCTGAAAATAATCCACACCCAAAATAAAGTTTAATGAAAAACATAAGCAGAAGATTCAAAACTGAAACCGCTGCCTGAAGTACTTTTCTACCAAAAACTGCTTCAGAAGAAGAAAATACATCAAAATGGTAGAATTTGGTAAAAGTATGCAAAGAGGACCAAGTTGCCGCTTTGCAAATCTGATCAACCGAAGCTTCATTCCTAAACGCCCAGGAAGTAGAAACTGACCTAGCAGAATGAGCTGTAATCCTATGAGGCGGAGTTTTACCCGACTCAACATAGGTGTCAGGGATTCCTCTCATACTACCTGTCAGTAATCACTGTTCCTTTAATTTTCTGCTCACCTTATCCTCTCCACCCTATTTAAGGTTGCCTCCCACTTCACAAATTGCTTAGTATTGAAGTTATACCTCTGATACACTACAAGCCAACTCCTGCTCTGTACTGAGTTTTCAACAGACGGATCCACGCGACCAGATCACAAACTGCCAAAGTGAACGCTGTTCACATTCCTACGATTCAGCATCTGGTAAAATTACTTTCTGCTATTAATCCACAGCGCTCTCTAACACTTTGTCATCTCTACTGCTCTGTACTTTCTCTGCTCCGGAATTACACTGCATCGGCAGTCAGCTGGGATACAACCACGCTCATCCAAGCCACGCGGCTGTGACGTCACACGCCAACTTCAGCACAGTCGGACTGACACAGCGCTCTTTAACCACACTTTGTATCGCACAGCTCTCTCTAACGAATTGGTCTCCGGTAAGCCCTATACTTCATAATTATTTTGCTGTGGTATCCTGCACCTAAATTCCACTCCTATTGAGATTTTATGATATTTGGACAATATACAACCTTCATATTTTTTCTATTAGACTTTATTTTTAATAGGTTCAATTACACCTCATCCGCTTATATTTCTTGCACTAACAATTGATTATTTTTTTATAGAAGTTTGTGCTTCATATTTTATTTTTGTTCTGCCCTATATGCCTTATCTGACCTCTGGGGTGTAAACCGATTTCCCTGCTGCATTCCCTCAGTGCACTTCTCTGCACATGTGGCAGCTATAGGGTAATCCTATTTACACCACCATTATAGAAATCACAGCTTGGTGTTACAAATGAAGATACAACCTCTCATTGTATTCTTCAGTAACTTTCTGCTACATTAATTTAGATTTTATTTTGTCTCGGCAATTGAGGTCTTACCATTGATACTGAAATTAATTTTGTATCCCTCAGATTCGCATACGGGTGTGACAATAGGCAAGATGAATTAAAGATTTCAACCAAGATGCCAAAGAAATGGCAGAAGTTTTCTGGCCTTTCTAAAACCGGAAACGATAACAAATAAACTAGAAGTCTTTTGGAAAGACTTAGTAGCTTCAACATAATATTTCAAAGCTCTAATAACATCCAAAGAATGCAACGATTTCTCCTTAGAATTCTTAGGATTAGGACATAATGAAGGAACCACAATGTCTCTACTAATGTTGTTGGAATTCACAACTTAGGTAAAAATTCAAAAGAAGTTCGCAACACCGCCTTATCCTGATGAAAAATCAGAAAAGGAGACTCACAAGAAAGAGCAGATAATTCAGAAACTCTTCTGGCAGAAGAGATGGCCAAAAGGAACAAAACTTTCCAAGAAAGTAATTTAATATCCAATGAATGCATAGGTTCAAATGGAGGAGCTTGAAGAGCCCCCAGAACCAAATTCAAACTCCAAGGAGGAGAAATTGACTTAATGACAGGCTTTATACGAACCAAAGCTTGTACAAAACAATGAATATCAGGAAGAATAGCAATCTTTCTGTGAAAAAGAACAGAAAGAGCAGAGATTTGACCTTTCAAGGAACTTGCGGACAAACCCTTATCTAAACCATCCTGAAGAAACTGTAATATTCTCGGTATTCTAAAAGAATGCCAAGAAAAATGATGAGAAAGACACTAAGAAATATAAGTCTTCCAGACTCTATAATATATCTCTCTGGATACAGATTTACGAGCCTGAAACATAGTATTAATCACAGAGTCAGAGAAACCTCTTTGACCAAGAATCAAGCGTTCAATCTCCATACCTTTAAATTTAAGGATTTCAGATCCTGATGGAAAAAAGGACCTTGAGACAGAAGGTCTGGTCTTAACGGAAGAGTCCACGGTTGGCAAGAGGCCATCCGGACAAGATCCGCATACCAAAACCTGTGAGGCCATGCTGGAGCTACCAGCAGAACAAACGAGCACTCCTTTAGAATCTTGGAAATCACTCTTGGAAGAAAAACTAGAGGCGGAAAGATATAGGCAGGATGATACTTCCAAGGAAGTGATAATGCATCCACTGCCTCCGCCTGAGGATCCCGGGATCTGGACAGATACCTGGGAAGTTTCTTGTTTAGATGAGAAACCATCAGATCTATTTCTGGAAGTTCCCACATTTGAACAATCTGAAGAAATACCTCTGGGTGAAGAGACCATTCGCCCGGATGCAACGTTTGGCGACTGAGATAATCCGCTTTCCAATTGTCCATACCTGGGATATGAACCGCAGAGATTAGACAGGAGCTGGATTCCGCCCAAACCAAAATTCGAGATACTTCTTTCATAGCCAGAGGACTGTGAGTCCCTCCGTGATGATTGATGTATGCCACAGTTGTGACATTGTCTATCTGAAAACAAATGAACAACTCTCTCTTCAGAAGAGGCCAAGACTGAAGAGCTCTGAAAATTGCACGGAGTTCCAAAATATTGATCGGAAATCTCACCTCCTGAGATTCCCAAACCCCTTGTGCCGTCAGATACCCCCACACAGCTCCCCAACCTGTAAGACTTGCATCTGTTGAGATTATAGTCCAGGTCGGAAGAACAAAGAAGCCCCCTGAACTAAACGATGGTGATCTGTCCACCATGTCAGAGAGTGTCGTAAAATCGGTTTAAAGATATTAATTGAGATATCTTTGAGTAATCCCTGCACCATTGGTTCAGCATACAGAGTTGAAGAGGTCGCATGTAAAAACGAGCAAAGGAGATCGCATCTGATGCGGCAGTCCTAAGACCCAACATTTCCATGCATAAGGCTACCAAAGGAAAAGATTGTGACTGAAGGTTTTGACAAGCTGATATCAATGTTAAACTTTTCTTGTCTGACAAGGACAGAGTCATAGACACTGAATCTATCTAGAAACCTAAAAAGGTTACCCTTGTCTGAGGAATCAATGAACTGATTGGTAAATTGATCCTCCAACCATGAACTTGTAGAAACAACACAAGTCGATTCGTATGAGATTCTTCGAAAATGAGAAGACTGAGCAAGTACCAAGATATCGTCCAAATAAGGAAATACCAAAACCCTGTTCTCTGATTACAGAAAGAAGGGCACCGAGAACCTTTGAAAAAAATTCTTGGAACTGAGGCTAGGCCAAACGGTAGAGCCACAAAACTGGTAATGCTTGTCTAAAAAGAGAATCTCAGACACTAAAAGTGATCTGGATGAATCGGAATATGCAGATACACATCCTGTAAATCTATGGTAGACATATAATGCCCTTGCTAAACAAAAGGCAGGATAGTCCTACAGTAACCATCTTGAATGTTGGTATCCTAACATAACGATTCAATAATGATAGATCCGGAACTGGTCTGAAGGAATTGACCTTCTTTGGTACAATGAAGAGATAAAATAAAACCCCAGCCCCTGTTCCAGAACTGGAACTGGCATAAATACTCCAGCCAACTCTAGATCTGAAACACATTTCAGAAATGCTGAGCCTTTGCTGTGTTAACTGGGACACGGGAAAGAAAAGAATCTCTTAGCAGGAGGCCTTAACTTGAAGCCAATTCTGTACCTTTCTGAAACAATGTTTCTGAAACCAGAGATTAAGAACGGAATTGATCCAAATTTCTTTGAAGAAAACGTAATCTGCCCCATACCAGCTGAGCTGGAATAAGGGCCGCACCTTCATAGGTACTTAGGAGCTGGCTATAGGTTTCTATAAGGCTTGGATATATTCCAAACTGGAAAGTTTCCAAACTGATACCGCTCCTGAGGATGAAGGATCAGGCTTTTGTTCCTTGTTGTGAGGAAAGGAACGAAAATGATTATTTACCCTGGAAAGAAAGGGAAAGCAAAGTTGACTTAGAAGACATATCAGCATTCCAAGTTTAATCCATAAAGCTTTTCTAGCTAAAATAGCTAGAGACATATACCTGACATCAACTCTAATGATATCAAAAGAAGGTATCACCAATAAAATTATTAGCATGTTATAGAATAATAATAATGCTATAAAATTATGATCTGTTACTTGTTGCGCTAAAGCTTCTAACCAAAAAGTTGAAGCTGCAGCAACATCCGCTAAAAATATAGCAGGTCTAAGAAGATTACCTGAACATAAGTAAGCTTTTCTTAGAAAGGATTCAATTTTCCTATCTAAAGGATCCTTAAATGAAGTACTATCTGCCGTAGGAATAGTAGTATATTAGCAGGAGTAGAGACAGCCCCATAACCTTAGGGATTTTTGTCCCAAAAAACTCTAATCTGTCAGATGGCACAGGATATAATTTGCTTAAACGTCTAGCAGGAGTAAATAAATTACCCAAATTATTCCATTCCCTGGAAATTACTTCAGAAATAGCATCAGGGAGATAAAACACTTCTGGAATAACTACAGGAGATTTAAAAACCTTATTTAAACGTTTACATTTAGTATCAAGAGGACCAGAATCCTCTATTTCTAATGCAAATAACACTTCTTTAAGTAAAGAACGAATAAATTCCATCTTGAACAAATACAAAGATTTATCAGCATCAACCTCTGAGACAGAAACCTCTGAACCAGAAGAACCATTATCAGTATCAGAATGATGATGTTCATTTAAAAATTCATCTGAAAAAAGAGAAGTTTTAAAAGACTTTTATGTATACTAGAAGGAGAAATAACAGACATAGCCTTCTTAATGGATTTAAAAAATAAAATCTCTTATGCTATCAGGAACACTCTGAAAATTAGATGTTGACGGAACAGCCACAGGTAATGTAACAGAACTAAAGGAAATTTTATCTGCATTAATAAGTTTGACATGACATGCAATACAAACAACAGCTGGAGAAACAGATACCAAAAGTTTATAGCAGATACACTTAGCTTGGTAGCTCCAGCACTGTGCAGTGATTTTCCTGAAGTATCTTCTGACTCAGTTGCAACGTGGAACATCTTGCAATATGTAAAAGAAAAAAACAACATATAAAGCAAAATTGATCAAATTCCTTAAATGACAGTTTCAGGAATGGGAAAAAAATGCCAGTGAACAAGCTTCTAGCAACCAGAAGCAATAAATAATGAGACTTAAATAATGTGGAGACAAAAATGACGCCCATATTTTTTAGCGCCAAAAAAGACGCCCACATTATTTGGCGCCTAAATGCTTTTGGCGCCAAAAATGACGCCACATCCGGAACGCCGACATTTTTGACGCAAAAAAATGTCAAAAAATGACGCAACTTCCGGCGACACGTATGACGCCGGAAGCAGAAAAAAAAATTTGCGCCAAAAAAGTCCGCGCCAAGAATGACGCAATAAAATGAAGCATTTTCTGCCCCCGCAAGCCTAACAGCCCACAGGGAAAAAGTCAAATTTTTTAAGGTAAGAAAAAATGATTGAAACAAATGCATTTATCCCAAATATGAAACTGACTGTCTGAAAAATAAGGAATGTTGAACATTCTGAGTCAAGGCAAATAAATGTTTGAATACATATATTTAGAACTTTATAAATAAAGTGCCCAACCATAGCTTAGAGTGTCACAGAAAATAAGATTTACTTACCCCAGGACACTCATCTACATGTTTGTAGAAAGCCAAACCAGTACTGAAACGAGAATCAGCAGAGGTAATGGTATATATAAGAGTATATCGTCGATCTGAAAAGGGAGGTAAGAGATGAATCTCTACGACCGATAACAGAGAACCTATGAAATAGACCCCGTAGAAGGAGATCACTGCATTCAAATAGGCAATACTCTCCTCACATCCCTCTGACATTCACTGCACGCTGAGAGGAAAACCGGGCTCCAACTTGCTGCGGAGCGCATATCAACGTAGAATCTAGCACAAACTTACTTCACCACCTCCATCGGAGGCAAAGTTTGTAAAACTGAATTGTGGGTGTGGTGAGGGGTGTATTTATAGGCATTTTAAGGTTTGGGAAACTTTGCCCCTCCTGGTAGGAATGTATATCCCATACGTCACTAGCTCATGGACTCTTGCTAATTACATGAAAGAAAAGAAGATAACACCAAAGTGTAGAGGTGCCTGAGGTTTTAGTTAAAAATAACTGTCTTAAAATAAAGGGTGGGCCGTGGACTCACCATATCCGGAAATAAATAAAATTATCAGGTAAGCATAAATTATGTTTTCTTTCCTAAGATATGGTGAGTCTACGGAATCATCAATTACTAGTGGGAACCAATACCCAAGCTACAGGACACAGATGATTAGGAAGGGCAAGACAGGTAACCTAAACAGAAGGCACCACTGCTTGCAGTACCTTTCTTCCAAAGGAAGCCACAGCCTAGGCAAAAGTATCAAATTTATAGAATTTAGAAAGTGTTGCAGAAGACTGCCGAAAGTACTTTGTAAGTCCTTTGTAACCAGCAGATAGAATTTAAGAGCCCGCACAACGTCTAAGTTGTGTAACAAACGTTCTTTATAAGAAGAATGATTAGGAGAGAGAAGGAACCACAATAATATTTCTGTCCGAAACAACCTTAGGAAGAAAACCAAACTTGGTACAGAGAACTGCCTTATCTGCATGAAATATGAGATAAGGAGAAACACACTGCAAAGCTGAGAGTTCGGAAACCATCAGAGCAGAAGAAATAGCAGTAAGAAACAAAACCTTCAAAGATAACAACTTAATATCTATGGAATGCAGTGGCTCAAACGGAGCCTGTTGTAAAACTTTAAGAAAAAGTTTAAGGCTCCAAGGTGGAGCAACTGACAAACACAGGCCTGATTCAGACCAGGGACTGACAAAAGGATTGTACATCCACCAGACGCTTGTGCAGCAGAATGGATAGAGCAGAAATCTGACCCTTTTTACTGCCTGATAACCCCTTCTCAAGATACCAAGAGAATGAAACACATTAAAATTGTATACATCTGAATCATGAAAGCTAAATTTTGACTTTACAGTCTGTTAAAGGTATATGAAACACAAAATTGTTATTTTGTGATTCAGACAGAGAATATACTTTCCTTTCTAATACACTTCTATTATAAAATTTGCTTAAAGGGACAGTGAGCCCAAATTTTTTCTTTCATGATTCAGATAAAGAAGCAATTTTAAACAACTTTCTAATTTACTCCTATTATCAATTATTCTTCATTCTCTTGCTATCTTTTTTTTTATAAAGATTGTTGTCTTGCTATCTTTATAAAAAAAAGATAGCAAGAGAATGAAGAAAAAATGATAATAGGAGTAAATTAGAAAGTTGCTTAAAATTGCTGCTTTATCTGAATCATGAACCTTTTCTTGGATTTAGTGTCCCTTTAAATTCCATGGTATTCTGTGCTGAAGAGACACTAAGGTCGGAGTCTGGAGCACTACGTGACAGGAAATAGTGCTTCCATTTAGTGGTCTTGCAAATGGATAACATTATTGCAAAACTGCTGCCATATAGCGGCGTTACAACATAAGACGCCAAGAGAATGAAGAAAATTTGAAAAAAGAATTAAATTGGAAAGTTGTTTAAAATGTTATGCTCTATCTGAATCATAAAACAAATAAAAATGGGCTTCAGGTCCCTTTAAACATGTTCCTTTGTGGACATCAGCAGAGGTCATTGGTGCTACTACTTGGTACATATTAAACCAGGTCACATTTACATTTGTATGATTTAGATAAGTGTGCAACTTAAAAGAAAAATATTTTACGTCTATTGTGAAATTCATCTACTCTTCTTTAATGAAACTTAAAGGGACAGTCGACCATAGAATTGTTATTGTTTTAATAGATAGATAATCCCTTTATTACCCATTCCCCAGTTTTGCAAAACTAACACTGTTATATTAATGTACTTTTTACCTCTGTGATTACCTTGTATCTAGGAACCTTCTTCCAGCCCCCTGATCACATGACTGTGACTGTTTATTATCTATTGTCTTAAATTTAGCATTGTTTTGTGCTAGATCTTAAATAACCCCCTGTGCCTGAACACAGTGTTCTCTATATAGCCCACGTGTACTTTCTGTCTCTTTGTGTTGAAAAGAGATTTAAAAAGCATGTGATAAGAGGCAGCCCTCAAAGGCTTAGAAATTAGCATATTAGCCTACCTAGGTTTAGTTTAAACTAAGAATACCAAGAGAAAAAAAGCAAATTTGATTATAAAAGTACATTGGAAAGTTGATTAAAATTACAAGTCCTATCTGAATAATTACAGTTTAATTTATACTAGACTGTCCCTTTAACATGAGGGTATACTAACGTAGGCTCAGGAGCATGCCCATGTCATAAGCACTATATAGATAACATTGTTACAAACATTGTTGAAAACAGTGCTGCAGTCACATAAATACTACAGAGCATACCTCAGTATGTTCTCATGAAAAGGAACTAAGTTTGAATAAAAGAAACTAAGAAAAAAAAGTATGTACATTGTTTTTCTATGCAAATAAAGAAAGTTTATTTTCAACTATGACAAGAATGAGTTTTCTCCACTACTCTCTCACAATGTTTTCTGATGTTCTAAATCACTGCCGTGGTATAGCCCGGCATCTTCTGCTCTGAAGCAGGATTTTATACCCCTATGAGGCCGGACACTAAGGATGTTCCTGCTACAGGTAAGAAGAGTCAATAAGACTGATTCACCTGTGCTCTGGTAGATAAATCTTGGTACTCTGGTATGTTAGGGGGATTTAAAAACGGTCAATTTTTTAAAATTCATTTGTTTATTGTTTTTAATTCCAAAGCACTTAATTCTCATTTTCCCAGCACTAACTATACAAACTATATTGCAAACATATGTGGACATCACTACTAATTATTGACTTCTGGTGTTTCAAATACTACTATTGCTAACAGGTGCATAAAATCCAGCACATAGCCATGAAATCTCCATAGAGAAACATTGGCAGAACAGTGGGTCGTACTGAAGATCTCAGTGATGTTTAACTTAACGCTAAATGCCACCTTTGCCCTACTAAATTGTAAAGCGGTAGCTTCTAGGAGCAAAAACAGCCCAGCTACAAAGTGGTAACAAACTCACAGAGCGGGGCCACCGAGTGGTAGACTATGGAAGCAACATCCGCATCAGAAGCTACACAAAAACATAAATTATGCTTACCTGATCATTTTCTTTTCTTTAGATGTAAAGAGTCCACAGCTGCATTCCTTACTTTTGGGAAATAAGAACCTGGCCACCAGGAGGAGGCAAAGACACCCCAGCCAAATGCTTAAATACTCCACTAACTCCCCTCATCCCGCAGTCATTCTGCCGAGGAACAAGGAACAGTAGAAGAAATATCAGGGTGAAAAGGTGCCAGAAAAATGAAAATGCAGACACCCCACATAAAAAATACCGGTGGGGAACTGTGGACTCTTTCCATCTGAGGAAAAGAAAATCATCAGGTAAGCATAATTTATGTTTTACTTCATAAATGGAAAGAGTCCACAGCTGCATTCATTACTTTTGGGAAACCAATACCCATGCTATAGAGGACACTGAATGCCAAGACGGGAGGGTATAAGAGGCAGACCATTCTGAGGGCACCAGGCCTGAAACCCCTACCCAACAAAACCCTGCTTTGTCCGAAGCCGAGAAGATTGAAAGGAAAAAGCCCCAAGGACACTGACCCACAGATAGTATAGAAGCCTAGCTAGAGACCGCAAAATCAGACTCAACTGAGCCCAGTCCTCCAGGAGACACTGTCGCCCAGCGGTTGGCCCTCAACCACACACCCCTTACTAGCGAAGGGAACACCAGCCCAAAACTCCCAAAGGGACATGGCAAGAAAAAAATAAAAGTAAATTGAAAGGACACCACAAAATTCCATAAAGGAAGACCCCTAGAACGAGCCCAGCTCATAAAGACCCAAATCGGTCCAAATCAAATGAGGCGAGGCAATGCCTAGACCAACATAACACAAGGTCTAGGACCGGGCATCCGAGCATCGATTTTTTTCTCTCAACTTCGAGTCGTCAGCACTAAAGCATTCAACACAAAAACGTGTAGCAGACCCAGACGAGGTAAACACCCAAGTCAAGAACACGCAGCTGTCATCAGGACGACCCAGAGAGAGAATACTTAACTAAGAAGTAAAATTCGGCTAAACAAGATATCGGATTGTAAAAACTCCAAGACAGAGGCACCCTCTAGGCAATCCCAGCCACCAGACCGACACATAAGTCCCAAAAGGGGAGAAGTATAGAACCTCAACTAAGCCCATTACACCCCCAAGGAACAACAATCTCAGGACCTACTCCCAGCCGGGCCAGCCCAAGCGTCAGTAGGTACGAAAACAGGGGAACAGAAGAACCCCGACACCTGCTCACAAAAGAGCGGAAAAAAATGGCTTCAGCCATTCCACAGAGCTCGAGAACCCCCCCCCCCCCCACGAAACTCCATAAAGACAGTCAACAAGGCCGAAGACCCAGAAGAGTCCAGCAAAGGCCCATCTCGACGCGGAGCCAGCAAGACTCCAGATAGAACAGGACAACCCAGAGAGCATGCCCCTCTCCAAATAGGTTAAACCCTCTGATCCATCCCTTGAGTCTAGGAAAAGTCCTAAACAAGGCCTTCATAGGAGAAGAAGCCCCCCTAAGATAAGAAAAAGGGGGCCATTAGAGACAGAGCACCTGCCACAGGCTAAATAAGAGATCACTCTCCAACGTAGATGAACCTGGAAGAAATACCCTGAAAACTTAGCGCACAGAAGGGTGCATTAGCTGTAGCGGTTACCCTATAACCCTTCGTCTGCAGAACCGCAAAGCCATCAGGTTACTTCAACAAACCGTCCAAGGGAAACCGTTCATTGAGTGTAGGCAAAGCCCATGAATAGCAGCACTCAGGAAATCTGGCCAACCGTGACCAGATCTACTAGCCAGACCAAAGGTCATAGCCCAAAATCCCGTAACATGAGAACCCCGAACCCGCCCTGGATCCTGAAAAGACCGGTAACAACACGCAACGGGATCCACAAGGGAAAATGGTGAGGAAAAGCCTCAGCAACAGGAAGAACCAGGGCGATGACAGTTTCAAGCCCCCAATTGTTTAAAACAAACAATATCCCGGAAATTGAAACACCCCATCTGACATAGAAAACAGACCCACAGGGAGATATTAATGTAAAATCCAGGAGAACCCGGAGAATGAGAACACCTCACAAGTCCCAACCAAAGGAAGAGACCACCCCATTCCGTAGTCCAACGCTCCAAAGGAGCTAAGGCATCTCGAACCAAGACACTAGAGCCCATAGGCGTTCGACTGCCACAAGATGTCCAAAGCAAGGGAATACCACGAGAACAAGGTCACTCGATCAAAAACTAGTCTCCCCCTCACTATTCGAGACTGAGGAGTACCTGAAACCAAGGATGCAGAGCATCCCCAAATCCGGGGAAAATCCTAAGCAGAGAAGAACTATCTCGAAGGGAAATTCAGATCCCCAAAGGAGACCCAACTCACATGGAGGAACGGACAAAATCCAAAGGGTCTCAAAGAAGAAAGCAACTCTCCTGAAGGTAAACCCAGGGCCCCATAAGGAGACCTAACCCACGTGGGGAAGTCTAAAGATCTCACTGACAAGAGAACCACGGAAGGAACACGTCCACAGGACAATTCCTAGAGCCTTCTAAAGGCCAAACCGCCTTAAACCAGCGGTAAGGAGGCGCTACACCCCCAATCCTCCCACGTGAGGAAGAATACTCTAGGTCCCAAGAGAATCGGAAGCAAAAGGAGTGACGCCGCGGAACGCCGCTGATCCAGTCAACCAGCTTGAAGGCTCAATAAGGACAAACAATCCTTCCAGCCTCACGGACCCACGAGTCCTCGTTAGAATGTTTAGATGAAACTTGTAAAATAAAAAAAAGAAACACAAATAATAAAGTAAGCACTCGTGCCTCAACCGGACCAGCTAGGCAGAACAGGCACCACGTGTCTGAACAGGCCACAAGACAAGATCTGAACTCAAGCAGGACCAGCCTGCAAAAGGGCCATAACTGTCAAGCTGTCTAAATCCCCCCCAGAGGTGAAGAGAACGACAGATCAAACATAGGACTAACATGTCCCTTAACAAGTTCCGCAGAAGTAAATAGCGAGAATCGATCCCAGAGATAGTTCCAGATGGAAACATATAATCAAAATAAAAGTCATCCTAACCGGATAAAAGAAAATATAAGGCAGCCCGTAGGCACAACACTCAGGGACAGCTACAACCACAGGGAACTGTATAGGCCCACCCAAGGCCGGGAGACCCGGGACAAATCGGGCATGAGCACAAACTCAAATAAACGTCTCGGCTTTGCAGACGCATAATTGCCAAAAATATGTGAAAGCGAAAACGAGCTGCAACCTCCGGGGGGAATAAGCCGCCCTGTAAGGAGGGATAAACATAATCTGGGTTACCTGCATGTGTAGTAGTAGGGAGCGGTAGGGAACTCGCCTCTTGAAGGACAGAACCCCCAGGGGCGGATGGCTCAGCTGACCCTTGATTCCCCGAGCCCTAGGAACAAGGCGCTCTAATACGGCATATCGAACATAACTGATTGACCTGTGTCAACGGGGCCAATTCGCATTCTTCACAAGTAAAAGAATCTGAAATTTGAACAGTCTCAGCATCAGAATCCTCCATAACTGGATAGAGAATATAATAATATGGACTAAAGAAAAATCTAAATAGCACCTGGCACCCACAATGGCTGGGGCACTCACCACCTCCTAGAACCAGACACTAGCAGACCCAAATTTTTCAGTCGCCATACGGTCAGGAATGTGGAAATGGAAGACCAGAACATAAACACGTCCAGTCACAAGGTGAACCGTACAGTCCAAAAAAAAACAGAATTTATGCTTACCTGATAAATTACTTTCTCCAACGGTGTGTCCGGTCCACGGCGTCATCCATTACTTGTGGGAAATATTCTCCCCCACAGGGAAAGGCAAGGAGAGCACACAGCAAGAGCTGTCCATATAGCTCCCCCTCTGGCTCCGCCCCCCAGTCATTCGACCGACGGTTAGGCAAAAAAGGAGAAACTATAGAGTGCCATGGTGACTGTAGTGTATAAAGAAAAAAAATTTCAACCTGATTAGGAAAACCAGGGCGGGCCGTGGACCAGACACACCGTTGGAGAAAGTAATTTATCAGGTAAGCATAAATTCTGTTTTCTCCAACATTGGTGTGTCTGGTCCACGGCGTCATCCATTACTTGTGGGAACTAATACCAAAGCTTTAGGACACGGATGAAGGGAGGGAGCAAATCAGGTTACCTAAATGGAAGGCACCACGGCTTGCAAAACCTTTCTCCCAAAAATAGCCTCCGAAGAAGCATAAGTATCAAATTTGTAGAATTTGGCAAAAGTGTGCAGAGAAGACCAAGTCGCTGCCTTACATATCTGATCAACAGAAGCCTCGTTCTTGTAGGCCCATGTGGAAGCCACAGCCCTGGTAGAGTGGGCTGTGATTCGGTCAGGAGGCTGCCGTCCGGCAGTCTCATAAGCCAATCGGATAATGCTTTTCAGCCAGAAAGAGAGAGAGGTAGCAGTAGCTTTGTGACCTCTCCTCTTACCAGAGTAAACGACAAACAAAGATGAGGTTTGTCTAAAAACTTTTGTTGCTTCTAAATAGAACTTTAAAGCACGAACTACATCAAAATTGTGTAACAAACGTTCCTTCTTTGAAACTGGATTCGGACACAGAGAAGGAACAACTATTTCCTGGTTAATATTCTTGTTGGAAACCACTTTTGGAAGAAAACCAGGCTTAGTACGCAAAACAACCTTTTCTGAATGGAAAACCAGATAGGGTGGATCACACTGCAAAGCAGATAATTCAGAAACTCTTCTAGCAGAAGAAATAGCAACCAAAAACAGAACTTTCCAAGATAGTAACTTAATATCTATGGAATGCATGGGTTCAAACGGAACCCCCTGAAGAACTGAAAGAACTAAATTTAGACTCCAAGGAGGAGTCATGGGTCTGTAGACAGGCTTGATTCTAACTAACGCCTGTACAAACGCCTGTACATCTGGCACGGCTGCCAGACGTTTGTGTAACAAAACAGACAGAGCAGATATCTGTCACTTTAAAGAACTAGCTGACAACTCTTTATCCAAACCTTCTTGGAGAAAGGAGAGAATCTTTGGAATTTTAATCTTACTCCAGGAGAATCCCTTGGATTCACACCAACAGATATATTTTTTCCATATTTTATGGTAAATCCTTCTAGTCACAGGTTTCCTGGCTTGGAGTATCTATCACAGAATTTGAAAACCCACGCTTGGATAAAATCAAGCGTTCAATTTCCAAGCAGTCAGCTGCAGAGAAACTAGATTTGGATGTTCGAATGGACCTTGTACTAGAAGATCCTGTCTCAAAGGTAGCTTCCATGGTGGAGCCGATGACATATTCACCAGGTCTGCATACCAAGTCCTGCGTGGCCACGGAGGAGCTATCAGAATCACCAAGGCCTTCTCCTGTTTGATCCTGGCTATGAGCCTGGGAAGGAGAGGAAACGGTGGAAACACATATGCTAGGTTGAACGACCAAGGCGCCACTAATGCATCCACTAGAATCGCCTTGGGATCCCTGGATCTGGACCCGTAACGAGGAATCTTGGAGTTCTGACGGGACGCCATTAGATCCATGTCTGGAATGCCCCATAATTGGGTTAACTGAGCAAAGACCTCCGGGTGGAGTTGCCACTCCCCCGGATGGAAAGTCTGACGACTCAAATAGTCCGCCTCCCAGTTGTCTACTCCTGGGATGTGAATAGCAGATAGATGGCAGGAGTGATTCTCTGCCCATGGATGATCTTGGTTACTTCCTTCATCGCTAGGGAACTCTTTGTTCCCCCCTGATGATTGATGTACGCAACAGTCGTTATGTTGTCCGACTGAAATCTTATGAACCTGGCTTCCGCTAGCTGAGGCCAAGCCAGGAGCACATTGAATATTGCTCTTAGTTCCAAAATGTTTATCGGGAGAAGCGACTCTTCCCGAGACCATAGACCCTGAGCATTCAGGGAGTCCCAGACCGCGCCCCAGCCTAAAAGACTGGCGTCGGTTGTGACAATGACCCACTCTGGTCTGCGGAAACTCATTCCCTGAGACAGGTGATCCTGGGTCAACCACCAGAGAAGTGAGTCCCTGGTTACCTGGTCTACTTGAATTTGGGGAGACAAGTCTGTATAGTCCCCATTCCACTGATTGAGCATGTACAGCTGTAATGGTCTTAGATGAATTCGAGCAAAAGGAACCACGTCCATTGCTGCGACCATTAGTCCTATTACTTCCATGCACTGAGCTATGGAGGCTTGAGGAATAGAATGAAGAACTCGACAAGCGTTTAGAAGCTTTAACTTTCTGACTTCTGTCAGGAAGATCTTCATTTCCACAGAATCTATTATTGTTCCCAGAAAAGGAACCCTTGTGGACGGTGACAGTGAACTCTTTTCTATGTTCACCTTCCACCCGTGAGATCTGAGAAAAGCCAACACAATGTCCGTGTGGGCCCTTGCTTTGGAAAGAGACGACGCTTGGATTAGGATGTCGTCTAGATAAGGTGCTACAGCGATGCCCCTCGGCCTTAGGACCGCTAGAAGGGACCCTAGCACCTTTGTGAAAATTCTGGGAGCAGTGGCTAAACCGAATGGAAGAGCCACGAACTGGTAATGTTTGTCCAGAAAAGCGAACCTCAGGAAGTGATGATGAGTTTTGTGATTTGGGATATGCAGATATGCATCCTTTAGATCCACGGTAGTCAAATATTGACCCTGCTGGATTGTCGGCAAGATTGTCCGAATGGTTTCCATTTTGAAGGATGGAACTCTGAGGAACTTGTTTAATATCTTTAAATCCAGAATTGGCCTGAAAGTTCCCTCTTTTTTGGGAACCACAAACAGGTTTGAGTAAAAACCTAGACCTTGTTCCCCGGAGGGGACTGGGTTTATCACTCTTATCTTTGATAGGTCTCTTACACAATGTAAGAATGCCTGTTTCTTTATCTGGTCTGAAGATAAGCGAGACAGGTGGAATCTTCCCTTTGGAGGAAGTCCCTTGAAGTCTAGTAGGTATCCCTTGGAGACTCTCTCTAGTGCCCAGGGATCCGGAACATCTCTTGCCCAAGCCTGAGCGAAGAGAGATAGACTGCCCCCTACCAGATCCGGACCCGGATCGGGGGCTACCTCTTCATGCTGTCTTGGTAGCAGCAGCAGGTTTCTTGGTCTGTTTACCCTTATTCCAGCCTTGCATGGGCTTCCAAGCGGGTTTGGGCTGGGCCGCGTTACCTTCTTGTCTAGCGGCAGTGGAGTTATTAGCCGGTCAGTTCCTGAAATTGCGGAAGGAACGAAAATTAGACTTTTTCTTAGCCTTAAAAGGCCTATCCTGTGGGAGGGCATGGCCCTTACCCCCAGTGATGTCTGAAATAATTTCCTTCAATTCCAGCCCAAAAAGGGTCTGACCCTTGAAAGGAATTTTAAATAACTTAGTCTTGGACGACACATCTGCCGACCAGTATTTTAGCCAAAGCGCCCTCCGCGCTACTATTTTTCGCCGCCAATTTCGTTATTTGAAAAGCGGTATCCAATATAAATGAATTAGCTAACTTTAATGCGTGAATTCTGTCCATGACTTCTTCATAGGAAGTCTCTTTCTGGAGCGACCTTTCTAGTTCCTCGAACCAAAAGGACGCAGCTGAAGTGACAGTAATAACACACGTAGCTGGTTGAAGGATGAACCCTTGCTGAACAAAAATCTTTTTAAGCAATCCTTCCAATTTTTTATCCATAGGATCTTTGAAAGCGCAGCTGTCCTCTATAGGAATAGTTGTGCGCTTCGCTAGTGTTGAAACAGCTCCCTCAACCTTCGGGACCGTCTGCCATGCGTCCCTTCTAGGGTCTATTATGGGAAACATTTTCTTAAATATAGGAGGTGGGGCAAAGGGTACACCTGGCTTCTCCCACTCCTTATCCACTATGCTCGCTACCCTCTTGGGTATTGGAAAAGCATCGTCGTGCACTGGGACCTCTAAAAATTTGTCCAATTTGCACAACTTCTCTGGTACTACCATAGAATCACAGTCATCCAGAGTAGCTAATACCTCCTTAAGCAAAGCGCGGAGATGTTCTAGCTTAAACTTAAATGCTACTATATAAGGTTCTGCCTGTTGAGAAATTTTTCCTGAGTCTGAAATTTCACCCTCAGACAGCCCTTCCCTCACAGCCAATTCTGATTGATGTGAGGGTAAAATAGATAAGGCATCGTCAGCGTCTGATTGCTCATCCTTTTTATCTGTATTTAAAACTGAACAATCACGCTTTCTCTGAAATGTTGGCAGTTTGGATAAAAGATTTGCTATAGAATTATCCACTACTGCTGTTAATTGTTGCATAGAAATAAGCACTGGCGCGCTAGGTGTCGCCTGCTCGGGCAAAGCTGGTGTAGACACAGAAGGAGAGGATGTAGAACTATCCCCACTACCTTCATTAGATAAATCATCTTGGGCAACATTATGAAATGTAACAGAGCTGTCCTTATTTTGTTTGGACGCTATGGCACAATCATCACAAACACTCGAAGGGGGAACCACATTTGTCTCTACACACACAGAACATAGGTTATCTGATGGCCCAGACATGTTAAACAGATTTAGGCAGGCAAACAATGCAATAAAAACGATTTTAAACAAAAACGTTACTGTCTCTTTAAATAATAAAATGACACACTTTATTTCTGAATGTTCAAAAAACTATGAAGGCAATATCCGATTTTTATGAAATTTGGACCCAAGTGTCTTAATGCTTATAAAGTATTGCACAGCAAATATGGAGACTCTAGCTCTTAAAACAAGCAAACCGGAGCTAATTGTTGGATTTAACCGTTTTTATAAACCACAATCCCTGCTACAGCATTGCTGTAGCTTTTACCTTCCTTAGGGGTCAACCATCCACATAAATAAGCCTTGATAGAAGAAATAAAAAACTACAACTAACACCACAAACTCCTCGCCATCCCCGTGGAGATGCTACTTGTTCAGAGCGGCATGAAGAATGACTGGGGGGCGGAGCCAGAGGGGGAGCTATATGGACAGCTCTTGCTGTGTGCTCTCCTTGCCTTTCCCTGTGGGGGAGAATATTTCCCACAAGTAATGGATGACGCCGTGGACAGGACACACTGTTGGAGAAAGCGCGCCCAACTATAAGGTCGCATCACTTCCAAAGGCCCCTATGTTCTAAGCCAAGAGCCCAGTTAACATTACACATTAGCAGATTGAATCACATAAACATGATTTTAAAAAAAACCTGTTCAATAATCCCCCTCGGGAGATATTAACCCTCGATTCCAAGAACCAAAGGAGCTTCACTGATAACCTGCAGGATAGTACCTTACAGGAAACAAATAAGATACAGTACATTCAAGTACAAGTAACATGAAAAGATCTTACCGGAAGCTATGCCGTGGAACAGGAACACTGCCCTTCAAGTGTGATGAATAGTAGCCGCGCCTCCGCCATGGACTTGAGAGAAGAAAGCAGGCAGCAAAGCGAAGTTCAACAACGCTGATTGCTTGTGGAGCTCTTAATATGAGTCGGGATGGTTTCGCAGAAAGACTAACCCTACATCTCCGGACTCTAACTTTCATCCAGGTTCTCACTGAGAGGCTGACAGGATTACTTAAAACCCCCGTACCATGTCGAAGAGTACTACCCTCCATAAGAGACCAAACAAACTTCTGATACTTCTCTGCCAGCCTACTGGGACGAAAGGCAAAGCATGACTGGGGGATGAGAGGAGTGGAAGGAGTATTTAAGCCTTTGGCTGGGGTGTCTTTGCCTCCTCCTGGTGGCCAGGTTCTTATTTACCAAAAGAAATTAATGCAGCTGTGGACTTTTTTCATTTATGAAGAAAATGTGTTTCCATGGCCGAACATCTGTACACAAACCTTACAATGCTCAGCATCAGCTGTGGTGGTGTAAAGCAGGCCCACACTGAAATCTGTGCAAATGTGTTCTCTTGAATGGTGACTCACATTTCACTTTCTGGCAGTCTGATGGAAGATTCTGAGTGGGGTGGATGCCAGGAAAATGCTACCTACCGTTATAAATAGTGCCTACTGTAAAGTTTTGTGGAGGAGGGATAAAGCCTTCAGTTCCAGTATGCCTGTGCACAAAGCAAGGTCCATGAAGACATAGGAGCGATTTATCATCGGTCTGTCCGATATGATCCACTCAGCGGATAATGTCCGACAGACATCAATGAATGCCGACAGCATACGCCGTCGGCCATGATCTGCTCAGCAGATCATGTCTGATAGACGTCGATGAATGCCGACAACATATGCGTTCTTGTGAACTGCTTGTGCAATGCGGCTAGCAGGGGGTGTCAATCGGATTGATGTCCGTAGTCTCAGAGCAGGCGGACCCGTTATGGAGCAGCGGTCTTAAGACCACTGCTTCATAACTGCTATTTCCAGCGAGCCATTTGGAGCTTGATAATGTGGCCCCATAGTGTGATGAGATTGTGTGGAGGAATTTAACTGGCTTCAAACCCTGACCTCAAACCCATTGAACACCTTCAGGGTGAATTAACACAGATTGGGAGCCAGGCTTTATTGTCCAACATCAGTGCCTGGCGTAACAAATTGTCTTTTGGCTGAATAGGCCTAAATTCCCACAGAAACACCTAGAACGGTGATGTCAAAAAAACTCACGTAAAGTGTGATGATTAGGAGTTTATGTTTCCTCCTCACTTCATTCACTCTATTTTACACATTTTAACATGTTGGTGTTTGATCAAGTTGCTAAAGGCACTGTACAACTGTCTGTTTCTAATGATGCCCTTAAAAGGGAGCAGGGTCACCATCTACTGGTTGAAACAACTACAGTTCCATTTGAGATGTTACAACTACCAGAAAGCTATGCTCAGCCCTCTCTGGGAGACAGTAGTTAAATTGCCAGACGCATTAAAGGGATAGTCTAGTATAAATTAAACTTTCATTATTCAGATAGGACTTTTAATTTTAATCAACTTTCCAATTTACTTTTATCATCAAATTTACTTTTTTCTCTTGGTATTCTCAGTTTAAACTAAACATAGGTAGGCTCATATGCTAATTTCTAAGCCTTTGAGGGCTGCCTCTTATCACATGCTTTTTAAATCTCTTTTCAACACAAAGAGACAGAAAGTACACGTGGGCCATATAGATAACACTGTGTTCAGGCACAGAAAGTTATTTAAGATTTAGCACAAAACAATGCAAAATTTAAGACAATAGATAATTGTTACAGAAGCATTAGTTATTTTGTTGTGAAGAGCTTATTTCCCAGCAGCAATGCCTGAACCAGCAAGCCAGCGCCTAAGAAGGGCTCCAAGAAAACCGTAACAAGTTTCATTTCATAAAGAGTTAACTCTTTTTTTTCAGCTTTTAGAAAACTATTGTCTAATCACCTCTGGAGCCAGACTGCTAATTGATAAGATGAACTTATAAACTTGTTATCTTAAGTACTGTAATCCTATTGTGGCCTGTCAAAGGACAGTGCTCTCTATCTAAATGTGTGATGGGGGATTTTGTGCTTCCCCCCCTCTCCCCCTGGGAGTGCCCTGTGTGCATGTAACTTTAATAAAAAGCAGGCTGGGCATCCCAGTCCTGAGTTCTTGTTTGACCCTCAATCGCAGCGTTGACTCGTTTTGTGGGCAGAAGGGTATCCTAGCTGTACTGCAGCTAAGGGAGATTATTCTATATTTGCGAGACTCATATAGAATACTATGGAAAGCAGCTTCTCCCCTCTTTAGCAATAGGGATCCAGGCTACTAAGCGGTCCATCTCTCAGCGAGACTAAGGGTAACCGTAACATTTGGCGGCAGCGGCGGGATTTTCCTGGATTTCCTAGGAGAGGTACAGAACGGATGGAGAGCGCTTACGAAAAATTGAAGCGTACAACCCTAAAGGATTTACTTGAAAGCAGAGGGGGGTACGCCAGCAACCGGCCGAGGAGAGAGCTGATCGCAGAATTGACCGAACTGGATCAGAGCTTCACAATGGCGGAAACACCGACCACGATTAGTGACGAAAAAAACAGGATTGTTCGGGAAAGGCTCTCATTATACGGGCCGAACCCCTCCATGGAATTGGTACAGCAGTTGATGGCGGAGGCGGACGAGGATATACGAGAGACTCGAGCCCACGAACTCAACCTAGCGAACGCACACCGCAATGCTGAAGCCCCGCAGGTAATCATCCCTGTCGAAAATGCTGGGAGGCCCAAGATACCCTATGCGGCATTTCGACCCTTCCTAGAGAGCGAGACAGGGATTGATGAATATTTGGCGGACTTCGAAAGGCAATGTGCCCTGCACCAGATTCCCAACAGAGAGTGGCCCACGATATTGTCTGGGAAACTATCCGGGCGAGCCCTGGAAGCCTTTCGTACTCTGGGTGCTGAGGAAGTGACACAGTATGAGCTAGTTAAGGAGACACTGTTGCGACGGTACGCTGTAACTCCGGACACGTATCGCCGACAGTTTCGGGGCACGGAAAAGAAGCCTAACGATACCCATATGGAATGGGCGCACCGAATGCGGAGAGCGGCAAATCACTGGCTGAGCGGAAGTAAAGCGGTGACTGGGGAGGAAATTTTACAATTGTTTCTCTTAGAACATTTTTATAATGGCATGGAACAGCAAGGGAAGGAATGGCTGCGAGACAGGCGGCCTTCTACCTTAGAAGAAGCAGCCAAATTGGCCGATGAACATTATGACTCCCGTCTTCACGAACCCATGAACTACCGAGCTCCAGCACGGGTCGAACCCAGAGAGGTTTACCGTGCACCCCCTCGTGCTGAATTCCGAGCCCCGGTGCCCACAGGGCCCGTCCGACACTCAGGACCACCCAATAACAGCTCTGAGCGTCCCAGACCGACTTGCCACCGATGCAAGCAACCAGGGCATTTCATGGCTAGCTGCCCCCTTAATACGCACCAGACACCCAGGAATTACAATGACCCCTCTGGGTCCTATCGTCCGGCCCGGGCCCTCTGTGTTAACCAAGAGGCCCCTATGGAGGGATATGTGGGGCCGCTTCACGAGGCAGACCCTGTATATGCTGCCTCAGATAACCGCCAGCACCATCGGCAGAGGGTATGGCTCGAGGGGCGATCTACCGAGGGATTGCGAGACACAGGGGCTACTATCACGCTGGTACAGAGTCATTTGGTGCCAGAGCACAAGCGATCCGGACAGACTGTGGCCGTTAGAGTGGCGGGGGGGGATGTGTACAAAATTCCAACAGCTAAAGTGCATCTTGATTGGGGAGCGGGAAAGGGGGCTGTGAACGTGGGCCTAATGGATAATTTACCTGCCGAAGTACTACTGGGCAACGATTTGGGCCCCATGACTTCTGCCTATGCTCCAGTATGCAACAACGAGGCAGACCCAGTGACTACACGGGCCCAAGCCCGGACGGAGCGAGAGCTTTCACCAGTGCGGGAGACACAGGTAAGACCTACCCCGACCTTGCCTGACAGGTTAGGCCCCATACCCTGGGACACCCCAGATGCTTTCGAGGCAGAGTCTAAGACTGACCCGACCTTACAAAAGTACCGGGAACGAGCAGAGACCGGAGGGGGCGGGGCAGATAACGAAACATTCTTATGGGAAAAAGGGAAACTATACCGCTGGACAGAGAAAAGGGGACAGCGTAGGCGACAGCTGGTAGTGCCCCACAAATACCGTCAAGAAATCCTCAAAATAGGCCACGACATCCCCTTAGCAGGCCACCTAGCCGTTACCCGTACCCTACACCGCATTACTCACACGTTCTTTTGGCCAGGGGTGCACGCTGACGTTAGAACTTACTGTAACACCTGCGATGTGTGTCAACGAGTAGGAAGGCGAGGCGATCACCCTAAAGCCCAGCTAGTAAATATGCCCATTGTAGAGGAACCCTTCAGCCGGGTTGCTATTGACCTAGTGGGACCACTGGCTACCCCTAGTCCCTCCGGTAAGCGATACATTCTTACCGTAGTGGACTACGCTACCAGGTACCCAGAGGCTGTCGCCCTATCCAACATACAAGCGGATACGGTAGCGAATGCACTAGTACAGGTGTTCTCCCGGGTAGGATTTCCAAAAGAAATCCTATCCGACCGAGGCACCCAATTTACGGCTGAATTGACCCAACAACTCTGGCAGGTTTGCAAAATTAAGTCCCTCCTAAGCTCCCCATACCACCCCCAGACGAACGGGCTGTGTGAGAGGTTCAATGGGACCCTCAAGCAAATGCTCAAGACGTTCACTCAGGAATACCGAGACTGGGAACGCTTCCTGCCGCACCTCCTATTTGCTTATCGGGAGGTGCCCCAGGAAACGACAGGGTTCTCTCCCTTCGAGTTGCTCTACGGAAGAAAGGTACGGGGACCCCTAAACCTGATCCGGGAGCACTGGGAGGGAGAGATGGAGGCTGACGGTGTCCCAATTGTGCCATACGTGCTGGAACTCAGGGACCGAATGGAGCAATTAGCCAAATCCGTGCGGGCTAATCTCCAGTTGGCCCAGAGAAGACAGAAAGTATGGTACGATCGGGGGGCCCGAAAGAGAATCTTCACCATAGGACAAAAGGTGTTAGTACTTAAGCCGGTGAAGACAGACAAATTGCAGGCGTCCTGGCAGGGTCCCTACCAGATCGTAGAGAAAAGGGGAGACACCACTTATGTGATAGCTAGCTGCCACGACAACAATCTTAGAAAGACATTCCATGTAAACATGCTCAAGGAATATTTTGAGCGACCAGAGAACGTGACGGCCGTATGTTGTTCCCCTCAGGAAGACCCCGACAGTTTACCCATTCCAGACCTATTAGAAAAGAGCCTCCCCACAGGTATAGTGGCGCAGGTTCAGATAGGGGACCGACTTAGCCCCACTGAAAGGGAGCAGCTCAACCAACTCCTCCAGTCCAAACACCTCACCTTCTCCCCGAAGCCAGGGTACACTACTTTAACCACCCACCAGGTAGATACTCCGGGACAAGCTCCCTTGCGCCAGGCTCCGTACCGAATCCCCGAAGCAGTTAGGACAGGAATGAAGAAGGAGATCGATGAGATGCTCCAGCTCAGGGTAATTGAGCCCTCCGATAGTCCCTGGGCCTCCCCAGTTGTCTTGGTGCCCAAGAAAGATGGGACCACCCGGTTCTGCGTAGACTATCGGAGGCTCAATGAAAATACCGTGACGGACGCTTACCCTATGCCCAGGGTAGACGAGCTACTCGATCGTATAGCCAGGGGAAATTACCTGACCACTATTGACCTCTGCAAAGGTTACTGGCAGATTCCCCTGGCCCCGGAGGCTATCCCCAAGTCGGCATTCGTCACCCCATTCGGCTTATATCAGTTTAGGGTAATGCCGTTTGGGATGAAGAATGCCCCAGCTACATTCCAGCGCTTGGTGGATAGGCTCCTGGATGGCTTCCAGAGTTTTGCTTGCGCCTACCTGGACGACATAGCGATCCACAGTGAGTCCTGGGAGGACCACTTAGCTCATGTGGGAATGGTTCTGGATCAGATCCGGGCTGCTGGCCTGACTCTGAAGCCAGAAAAATGCCACTTTGGGATGGCCGAGGTACAGTACCTGGGTCACCGGGTGGGGTGTGGAAAGCAGCGACCAGAGCCGGCCAAAATAGAAGCTGTCGCCAATTGGCCCACCCCCATCACTAAGACTCAGGTCCTAGCCTTCCTGGGCACGGCAGGGTACTATAGACGGTTCGTACCAGACTACAGCACACTTGCCAAACCCCTGACTGACTTGACCAAGAAGAACTTACCTCGACAGGTCCTGTGGTCTCCCCACTGTGAAACGGCTTTCCAGGCTCTCAAAAATGCTCTAATTAACGCTCCTGTCTTGGCGGCCCCAGCCCTTAACAAACGTTTTATCGTCCATACCGATGCTTCCATGTTCGGGCTGGGAGCCGTCCTCAGCCAAGTAGGCGAAGATGGAGGGGAGCATCCAGTTGCCTACATCAGCCGGAAGCTCCTGCCCCGCGAAGTCAGCTATGCAGCGGTCGAAAAGGAGTGTTTGGCTTTGGTGTGGGCATTAAAGAAATTGACTCCCTATTTATATGGTCAGGAGTTCACTCTGGTCACCGACCATAACCCGTTGGTGTGGCTGAACCGGGTCTCTGGAGATAACGGCAGGCTATTACGTTGGAGCTTATCGTTGCAAACCTTCAATTTCACCATTACTTACAGACCTGGGAAACAGAATGGCAACGCCGACGGGTTGTCCAGACAAACCGACCTCAGCCCCGCATAACCAGCGGTCTGGACAGCCTTAGTCTGCCCCGAAAAGGGGTCAGACCGTGTCTGCCAGAGTGTTCCACAGAAAGGGAGCAATGTTACAGAAGCATTAGTTATTTTGTTGTGAAGAGCTTATTTCCCAGCAGCAATGCCTGAACCAGCAAGCCAGCGCCTAAGAAGGGCTCCAAGAAAACCGTAACAAGTTTCATTTCATAAAGAGTTAACTCTTTTTTTTCAGCTTTTAGAAACTATTGTCTAATCACCTCTGGAGCCAGACTGCTAATTGATAAGATGAACTTATAAACTTGTTATCTTAAGTACTGTAATCCTATTGTGGCCTGTCAAAGGACAGTGCTCTCTATCTAAATGTGTGATGGGGGATTTTGTGCTTCCCCCCCTCTCCCCCTGGGAGTGCCCTGTGTGCATGTAACTTTAATAAAAAGCAGGCTGGGCATCCCAGTCCTGAGTTCTTGTTTGACCCTCAATCGCAGCGTTGACTCGTTTTGTGGGCAGAAGGGTATCCTAGCTGTACTGCAGCTAAGGGAGATTATTCTATATTTGCGAGACTCATATAGAATACTATGGAAAGCAGCTTCTCCCCTCTTTAGCAATAGGGATCCAGGCTACTAAGCGGTCCATCTCTCAGCGAGACTAAGGGTAACCGTAACAATAATAAACAGTCACAGTCATGTGATCAGGGGGCTGGAAGAAGGTTCCTAGATACAAAGTAATCACAGAGGTAAAAAGTATATTAATATAACTGTTGGTTATACTGGGGAATGGGTAATAAAGGGATTATCTATCTTTTAAAACAATAACAATTCTATGGTAGACTGTCCCTTTAAGCTACCTGGACAACATTCAGAGGCTCTAATCGATTTCCAGTTTGTTAATTGAGCTAAGCAAATAACTGCTAACGGCTTTAGAGGTAAGAAACGTATTATGTCAAAGGTAAAATAAGTATAAAGGATAATAATAAACATTTAGCTTAGCGATGTAACAGATAGAATAGTGGGAGCTTAATTTTTAAATCAGTTACTGTACACATATTAACCAATCAATATTTAATTAAGACTGTTTTTACAAACAGAATTGTCCTAAGGAAACATGAAGGATTGTGGTGATTGAATTAAGAATTACAGTTCAGTAAAATCAGTTGGGCCTGTTGTCCTGGCTCTACACATCGTTAATCAGAATATCACTTACAAATAAATCAAACGACTGGAATGTATGCAAAATTCTAATTGAATCACCTACATTTACCTAAACGGACATTCTAAAAAGTGTTGTGATTTCACAAGAAACCTATTGCCCAATCTTAAAGGGCCATAATAGATGAAAAATGACATTACATGAGTCTTGCGCTGCTGATTTAATCAGGTTCCACTCGAGACCTGCAGTGCACCACAGGTCCCAATCAGCATTTCTACTATCCGACACCTTTCAAGGGGTTAAATACAACGTATAGCAGAGTCGATAGTCATAAAATGACATGCTCTAACGCATTTCAGCATGACATTTTTTTTCTTCTATTATGGCCCTTTAATAACAATTACTTTAAAGGGACATAAAAGTGTAAGAATAAAATGGATTTAATGTGTTTGAGCATTTTATTACTGCACTATTGCTTGAATATAACCGTCTATTTATACTCCCTGCAAAGGAGTTAAACACATAAAGTCAACTCCCGAGAGCTAGCAGAATACATCTGGTAAGATATATATATATATATATATATATATATATATATATATATATATCCATGAATTCAAAGTGATTGGGGAGGAAAAGGGTTGGATTAGGAAATTGCATATCTTGGAGAGGGGATGGGACCAAATGTATACAATAGCAGCTATGGCATTTAGGCAATCTGTATATCATAATAAAGCTGATACATGTAATCTATGGATAGCTGTACAGTATATCTGTAATACTTTTGTATACATAGTACCATAAGAAAGATAGTACAGTGCTAGTAATAGTTGTTTTAACTATGGGAGCCGGATTTACCGCACGGCTATTTTCTAAGAGATGAAAACGTCACCTCTTAGCAAAAAAAATGTTTTAGCCGTGGGCCGCTGTAGCAGCTGAGAACGGTGATCAGTAGAAACAAATAAAGGAGCTTTCTACATGAAGTATCTTATACTTCATGAATGAAAGTCCCCTTTATTTGTTTCAATAGTCAATCCTTGCGTTTGTACAACGCTAGGATAGACTTTCACTTTAAATGTTATCCGTTTATATTTTCTTCCAGTGAAAAAAATCACTAAAGCTTAAATTAGTAAATGTTTATATACAGGTGGCCCTCGTTTTACAACGATTCAATTTACACCGTTTCAGAATAACAACCTTTTTTTCCAGTCATGTGACTGCTATTGAAAAGCATTGAGAAGCAGTGCATTTATTAAAATAGCCAGTAGGTGGAGCTGTCCGCTTGTGTTGCAGAAAAGCCAAGCAAGATGAAATCCGTTTAACCAGACCTGAGCTATCAAGCAGATTTCAAAGGAACAAGATCTTCCTGTCTATAAATCAGTCCAGATTGGAACGCATAGAAAGAACTGTTTGCAGAAAAATGCAAGTGAAATCTGCGTTGTGTGATTATTTTATTAGGTTTATAATGCTGTTTAGCAAATGTTTTTGTTCATTTAACTTAGCTTAATTATATATTCTGTGTTGGGTGATTATTTTATTAGGTTTATAATGCTGTTTAGCATTTAAAGTCTTCATTTCAAAGCTTTAAAAATAATGTATTAGGTGTTACTTATGACAATTTTGAGAGGGGCCTGGAACTTATCTCCCTCACTTCCCATAGACTTACATTATAAACTGGGTTTCAATTTACAACGGTTTCGATTTACAACCATTCCTTCTGGAACCTAACTTCGGCGTAAACTGAGGGCTACCTGTATTAGTAATGATAAAAACATTTTCTAAGCAAATCTTGTACTATGTAGTGCTCATATATACAAATAAAATGTCTCTAACTTCACTGCTCATTTAGTTGTAAGAACTATATGAAAACCATAAAGGGAAAGGAATATTACAATCCTGTAGATTGTAGAGCCTTCTTCCTACTGTATTACTTGTTGCATCGAGCCTGAATCAGTGCCCTTATATACATGATAAAACAATAAAGGCCTTTTCCTAGTGATGATACAAAGGTAAAATTGATCATAATTGCAGACAGAAATGTTTGTAAGTATAAAAACTGTCCCCCTGCAATTACCAATTGCAATGCAGCATCGGGTGGAGAAATGTAACTGCAAAAGAGCTAAAACATTTATGTCAATCACCCTGAACAAGCAGGTGTCGGGGTAACTGATCTCGGGGCAGAGGCAATAAAGGCAGTTTCTGCAAGCTTGCTTCATAAAGCCTTAAAATGCAGCTTAATAAATGTAACCCACACAATCTATATATTTGTAAGAACTATATGGAAACTGTGAAGGGAAGGAAAATAATACTACAATTCTGTAGAGTGTGTGCTCTTCTGGGCAGGACGCTCCTCTGATATTACACATTTGTTAGTGAATGAATGTGTGTCATTATTACACATTTGTCAGTGAATTAATGTGTGTCATTATTACACATTTGTTAGTGAATGAATGTGTGTCATTATTACACATTTGTTAGTGAATGAATGTGTGTCATTATTACACATTTGTCAGTGAATGAATGTGTGTCATTATTACACATTTGTCAGTGAATGAATGTGTGTCATTATTACACATTTGTCAGTGAATGAATGTGTGTCATTATTACACATTTGTCAGTGAATGAATGTGTGTCATTATTACACATTTGTCAGTGAATGAATGTGTGTCATTATTACACATTTGTCAGTGAATGAATGTGTGTCATTATTACACATTTGTCAGTGAATGAATGTGTGTCATTATTACACATTTGTCAGTGAATGAATGTGTGTCATTATTACACATTTGTTAGTGAATGAATGTGTCATTATTACACATTTGTCAGTGAATGAATGTGTCATTATTACACATTTGTCAGTGAATGAATGTGTGTCATTATTACACATTTGTCAGTGAATGAATGTGTGTCATTATTACACATTTGTCAGTGAATGAATGTGTGTCATTATTACACATTTGTCAGTGAATGAATGTGTGTCATTATTACACATTTGTTAGTGAATAAATGTGTGTCATTATTACACATTTGTTAGTGAATGAATGTGTGTCATTATTACACATTTGTTAGTGAATACATGTGTGTCATTATTACACATTTGTTAGTGAATGAATGTGTGTCATTATTACACATTTGTTAGTGAATGAATGTGTCATTATTACACATTTGTTAGTGAATGAATGTGTGTCATTATTACACATTTGTTAGTGAATGAATGTGTGTCATTATTACAAATTTGTTAGTGAATGAATGTGTGTCATTATTACACATTTGTCAGTGAATGAATGTGTGTCATTATCACACATTTGTCAGTGAATGAATGTGTGTCATTATTACACATTTGTTAGTGAATACATGTGTAATTATTACACATTTGTTAGTGAATACATGTGTGTCATTATTACACATTTGTTAGTGAATGAATGTGTGTCATTATTACACATTTGTTAGTGAATAAATGTGTGTCATTATTACACATTTGTTAGTGAATGAATGTGTGTCATTATTACACATTTGTTAGTGAATAAATGTGTGTCATTATTAAACATTTGTTAGTGAATACATGTGTCATTATTAAACATTTGTTAGTGAATACATGTGTGTCATTATTACACATTTGTTAGTGAATGAATGTGTGTCATTATTACACATTTGTTAGTGAATGAATGTGTGTCATTATTACACATTTGTTAGTGAATGAATGTGTGTCATTATTACACATTTGTTAGTGAATAAATGTGTGTGATTATTACACATTTGTTAGTGAATACATGTGTCATTATTACACATTTGTTAGTGAATACATGTGTCATTATTACACATTTGTTAGTGAATGAATGTGTGTCATTATTACACATTTGTTAGTGAATAAATGTGTGTCATTATTATACATTTGTTAGTGAATGAATGTGTGTCATTATTACACATTTGTCAGTGAATGAATGTGTGTCATTATTACACATTTGTCAGTGAATGAATGTGTGTCATTATTACACATTTGTTAGTGAATAAATGTGTGTCATTATTATACATTTGTTAGTGAATGAATGTGTGTCATTATTACACATTTGTCAGTGAATGAATGTGTGTCATTATTACACATTTGTCAGTGAATGAATGTGTGTCATTATTACACATTTGTCAGTGAATGAATGTGTGTCATTATTACACATTTGTTAGTGAATAAATGTGTGTCATTATTACACATTTGTCAGTGAATGAATATGTGTCATTATTACACATTTGTTAGTGAATGAATGTGTGTCATTATTACACATTTGTTAGTGAATAAATGTGTGTCCGTATTACACATTTGTCAGTGAATGAATGTGTGTCATTATTACACATTTGTTAGTGAATGAATGTGTGTCATATATACACATTTGTCAGTGAATGAATGTGTGTCATTATTACACATTTGTCAGTGAATGAATGTGTGTCATTATTACACATTTGTCAGTGAATGAATGTGTGTCATTATTGCACATTTGTTAGTGAATGAATGTGTGTCATATATACACATTTGTCAGTGAATGAATGTGTCATTATTACACATTTGTTAGTGAATGAATGTGTGTCATTATTACACATTTGTTAGTGAATGAATGTGTGTCATATATACACATTTGTCAGTGAATGAATGTGTGTCATTATTACACATTTGTTAGTGAATGAATGTGTGTCATTATTACACATTTGTTAGTGAATGAATGTGTGTCATTATTACACATTACTAAGTGAATGAATGTGTGTCATTATTACACATTTGTTAGTGAATAAATGTGTGTCATTATTACACATTTGTAAGTGAATGAATGTGTGTCATTATTACACATTTGTAAGTGAATGAATGTGTGTCATTATTACACATTTGTTAGTGAATAAATGTGTGTCCGTATTACACATTTGTCAGTGAATGAATGTGTGTCATTATTACACATTTGTTAGTGAATGAATGTGTGTCATATATACACATTTGTCAGTGAATGAATGTGTGTCATTATTACACATTTGTCAGTGAATGAATGTGTGTCATTATTACACATTTGTCAGTGAATGAATGTGTGTCATTATTGCACATTTGTTAGTGAATGAATGTGTGTCATATATACACATTTGTCAGTGAATGAATGTGTCATTATTACACATTTGTTAGTGAATGAATGTGTGTCATTATTACACATTTGTTAGTGAATGAATGTGTGTCATATATACACATTTGTCAGTGAATGAATGTGTGTCATTATTACACATTTGTCAGTGAATGAATGTGTGTCATTATTACACATTTGTTAGTGAATGAATGTGTCATTATTACACATTTGTCAGTGAATGAATGTGTCATTATTACACATTTGTCAGTGAATGAATGTGTGTCATTATTACACATTTGTCAGTGAATGAATGTGTGTCATTATTACACATTTGTCAGTGAATGAATGTGTGTCATTATTACACATTTGTCAGTGAATGAATGTGTGTCATTATTACACATTTGTTAGTGAATAAATGTGTGTCATTATTACACATTTGTTAGTGAATGAATGTGTGTCATTATTACACATTTGTTAGTGAATACATGTGTGTCATTATTACACATTTGTTAGTGAATGAATGTGTGTCATTATTACACATTTGTTAGTGAATACATGTGTGTCATTATTACACATTTGTTAGTGAATGAATGTGTCATTATTACACATTTGTTAGTGAATGAATGTGTGTCATTATTACACATTTGTTAGTGAATGAATGTGTGTCATTATTACACATTTGTTAGTGAATGAATGTGTGTCATTATTACAAATTTGTTAGTGAATGAATGTGTGTCATTATTACACATTTGTTAGTGAATACATGTGTAATTATTACACATTTGTTAGTGAATACATGTGTGTCATTATTACACATTTGTTAGTGAATGAATGTGTGTCATTATTACACATTTGTTAGTGAATAAATGTGTGTCATTATTACACATTTGTTAGTGAATGAATGTGTGTCATTATTACACATTTGTTAGTGAATAAATGTGTGTCATTATTAAACATTTGTTAGTGAATACATGTGTCATTATTAAACATTTGTTAGTGAATACATGTGTGTCATTATTACACATTTGTTAGTGAATGAATGTGTGTCATTATTACACATTTGTTAGTGAATGAATGTGTGTCATTATTACACATTTGTTAGTGAATAAATGTGTGTGATTATTACACATTTGTTAGTGAATACATGTGTCATTATTACACATTTGTTAGTGAATACATGTGTCATTATTACACATTTGTTAGTGAATGAATGTGTGTCATTATTACACATTTGTTAGTGAATAAATGTGTGTCATTATTATACATTTGTTAGTGAATGAATGTGTGTCATTATTACACATTTGTCAGTGAATGAATGTGTGTCATTATTACACATTTGTCAGTGAATGAATGTGTGTCATTATTACACATTTGTTAGTGAATAAATGTGTGTCATTATTATACATTTGTTAGTGAATGAATGTGTGTCATTATTACACATTTGTCAGTGAATGAATGTGTGTCATTATTACACATTTGTCAGTGAATGAATGTGTGTCATTATTACACATTTGTCAGTGAATGAATGTGTGTCATTATTACACATTTGTTAGTGAATAAATGTGTGTCATTATTACACATTTGTCAGTGAATGAATATGTGTCATTATTACACATTTGTTAGTGAATGAATGTGTGTCATTATTACACATTTGTTAGTGAATAAATGTGTGTCCGTATTACACATTTGTCAGTGAATGAATGTGTGTCATTATTACACATTTGTTAGTGAATGAATGTGTGTCATATATACACATTTGTCAGTGAATGAATGTGTGTCATTATTACACATTTGTCAGTGAATGAATGTGTGTCATTATTACACATTTGTCAGTGAATGAATGTGTGTCATTATTGCACATTTGTTAGTGAATGAATGTGTGTCATATATACACATTTGTCAGTGAATGAATGTGTCATTATTACACATTTGTTAGTGAATGAATGTGTGTCATTATTACACATTTGTTAGTGAATGAATGTGTGTCATATATACACATTTGTCAGTGAATGAATGTGTGTCATTATTACACATTTGTTAGTGAATGAATGTGTGTCATTATTACACATTTGTTAGTGAATGAATGTGTGTCATTATTACACATTACTAAGTGAATGAATGTGTGTCATTATTACACATTTGTTAGTGAATAAATGTGTGTCATTATTACACATTTGTAAGTGAATGAATGTGTGTCATTATTACACATTTGTAAGTGAATGAATGTGTGTCATTATTACACATTTGTTAGTGAATAAATGTGTGTCCGTATTACACATTTGTCAGTGAATGAATGTGTGTCATTATTACACATTTGTTAGTGAATGAATGTGTGTCATATATACACATTTGTCAGTGAATGAATGTGTGTCATTATTACACATTTGTCAGTGAATGAATGTGTGTCATTATTACACATTTGTCAGTGAATGAATGTGTGTCATTATTGCACATTTGTTAGTGAATGAATGTGTCATTATTACACATTACTAAGTGAATGAATGTGTGTCATTATTACACATTTGTTAGTGAATAAATGTGTGTCATTATTACACATTTGTAAGTGAATGAATGTGTGTCATTATTACACATTTGTAAGTGAATGAATGTGTGTCATTATTACACATTTGTCAGTGAATGAATGTGTGTCATTATTACACATTTGTCAGTGAATGAATGTGTGTCATTATTACACATTTGTCAGTGAATGAAGGTGTCATTATTACACATTTGTCAGTGAATGAATGTGTCATTATTACACATTTGTCAGTGAATGAATGTGTGTCATTATTACACATTTGTCAGTGAATGAATGTGTGTCATTATTACACATTTGTCAGTGAATGAATGTGTGTCATTATTACACATTTGTAAGTGAATGAATGTGTGTCATTATTACACATTTGTAAGTGAATGAATGTGTGTCATTATTACACATTAGTCAGTGAATGAATGTGTGCCATTATTACACATTTGTCAGTAAATGAATGTGTGTCATTATTACACATTTGTCAGTGAATTAATGTGTGTCATTATTACACATTTGTAAGTGAATGAATGTGTGTCATTATTACACATTTGTCAGTGAATGAATGTGTGTCATTATTACACATTTGTCAGTGAATGAATGTGTCATTATTACACATTTGTCAGTGAATGAATGTGTCATTATTACACATTTGTCAGTGAATGAATGTGTGTCATTATTACACATTTGTCAGTGAATGAATGTGTCATTATTACACATTTGTCAGTGAATGAATGTGTGTCATTATTACACATTTGTCAGTGAATGAATGTGTGTCATTATTACACATTTGTCAGTGAATGAATGTGTGTCATTATTACACATTTGTAAGTGAATGAATGTGTGTCATTATTACACATTTGTAAGTGAATGAATGTGTGTCATTATTACACATTAGTCAGTGAATGAATGTGTGTCATTATTACACATTTGTCAGTAAATGAATGTGTGTCATTATTACACATTTGTCAGTGAATTAATGTGTGTCATTATTACACATTTGTTAGTGAATAAATGTGTGTCATTATTACACATTTGTAAGTGAATGAATGCGTGTCATTATTACACATTTGTAAGTGAATGAATGTGTGTCATCATTACACATTAGTCAGTGAATGAATGTGTGTCATTATTACACATTTGTCAGTAAATGAATGTGTGTCATTATTACACATTTGTCAGTGAATTAATGTGTGTCATTATTACACATTTGTTAGTGAATAAATGTGTGTCATATATACATGAAAATAATACTAACAATAAAATTAAAGAAATGATTTGTTATAAAAAGTTGTTATGCCTAATTGTATAGTTATATGGGATAAAGAGCACTGGTTTCTGATTTGAGTTACAAAACTTATGTCTTTAGTGCTGGAAGAATCAAAGCAATGATATTAATATATATTAGTGGGACTGTCACATATATATGATATCCCAATAGTGTGTGTGTGTATTACACATTTGTTAGTGAATACATGTGTCATTATTACACATTTGTTAGTGAATAAATGTGTGTCATTATTATACATTTGTTAGTGAATGAATGTGTGTCATTATTACACATTTGTCAGTGAATGAATGTGTGTCATTATTACACATTTGTCAGTGAATGAATGTGTGTCATTATTACACATTTGTTAGTGAATAAATGTGTGTCATTATTACACATTTGTCAGTGAATGAATATGTGTCATTATTACACATTTGTTAGTGAATACATGTGTCATTATTACACATTTGTTAGTGAATGAATGTGTGTCATTATTACACATTTGTTAGTGAATAAATGTGTGTCATTATTATACATTTGTTAGTGAATGAATGTGTGTCATTATTACACATTTGTCAGTGAATGAATGTGTGTCATTATTACACATTTGTCAGTGAATGAATGTGTGTCATTATTACACATTTGTTAGTGAATAAATGTGTGTCATTATTACACATTTGTCAGTGAATGAATATGTGTCATTATTACACATTTGTTAGTGAATGAATGTGTGTCATTATTACACATTTGTTAGTGAATAAATGTGTGTCCGTATTACACATTTGTCAGTGAATGAATGTGTGTCATTATTACACATTTGTCAGTGAATGAATGTGTGTCATTATTACACATTTGTCAGTGAATGAATGTGTGTCATTATTGCACATTTGTTAGTGAATGAATGTGTGTCATATATACACATTTGTCAGTGAATGAATGTGTGTCATTATTACACATTTGTTAGTGAATGAATGTGTGTCATTATTACACATTTGTTAGTGAATGAATGTGTGTCATATATACACATTTGTCAGTGAATGAATGTGTGTCATTATTACACATTTGTTAGTGAATGAATGTGTGTCATTATTACACATTTGTTAGTGAATGAATGTGTGTCATTATTACACATTGCTAAGTGAATGAATGTGTGTCATTATTACACATTTGTTAGTGAATAAATGTGTGTCATTATTACACATTTGTAAGTGAATGAATGTGTGTCATTATTACACATTTGTAAGTGAATGAATGTGTGTCATTATTACACATTTGTCAGTGAATGAATGTGTGTCATTATTACACATTTGTCAGTGAATGAATGTGTGTCATTATTACACATTTGTCAGTGAATAAATGTGTGTCATTATTACACATTTGTCAGTGAATGAATGTGTGTCATTATTACACATTTGTCAGTGAATGAATGTGTGTCATTATTACACATTTGTCAGTGAATGAATGTGTGTCATTATTACACATTTGTCAGTGAATGAATGTGTGTCATTATTACACATTTGTAAGTGAATGAATGTGTGTCATTATTACACATTTGTCAGTGAATGAATGTGTGCCATTATTACACATTTGTCAGTAAATGAATGTGTGTCATTATTACACATTTGTCAGTGAATTAATGTGTGTCATTATTACACATTTGTAAGTGAATGAATGTGTGTCATTATTACACATTTTTCAGTGAATGAATGTGTGTCATTATTACACATTTGTCAGTGAATGAATGTATGTCATTATTACACATTTGCTAGTGAATAAATGTGTGTCATTATTACACATTTGTCAGTGAATGAATGTGTGTCATTATTACACATTTGTCAGTGAATGAATGTGTCATTATTACACATTTGTCAGTGAATGAATGTGTGTCATTATTACACATTTGTCAGTGAATGAATGTGTCATTATTACACATTTGTCAGTGAATGAATGTGTGTCATTATTACACATTTGTAAGTGAATGAATGTGTGTCATTATTACACATTTGTAAGTGAATGAATGTGTGTCATTATTACACATTAGTCAGTGAATGAATGTGTGTCATTATTACACATTTGTCAGTAAATGAATGTGTGTCATTATTACACATTTGTCAGTGAATTAATGTGTGTCATTATTACACATTTGTTAGTGAATAAATGTGTCATTATTACACATTTGTAAGTGAATGAATGCGTGTCATTATTACACATTTGTAAGTGAATGAATGTGTGTCATCATTACACATTAGTCAGTGAATGAATGTGTGTCATTATTACACATTTGTCAGTGAATTAATGTGTGTCATTATTACACATTTGTTAGTGAATAAATGTGTGTCATATATACATGAAAATAATACTAACAATAAAATTAAAGAAATGATTTGTTATAAAAAGTTGTTATGGGGTTATGCCTAATTGTATAGTTATATGGGATAAAGAGCACTGGTTTCTGATTTGAGTTACAAAACTTATGTCTTTAGTGCTGGAAGAATCAAAGCAATGATATTAATATATATTAGTGGGACTGTCACATATATATGATATCCCAATAGTGTGTGTGTGTCATTTACATGATTCATAAGCACAGAATGAATATACTGAACAGAAGAGGGAGACGGTGATGTAGTGAAAGAGTGAGAATATTGGCTTGTCAGTGGCATGGCACTGTATGCTCGGTGTAAATGATTAGAAAACTGGGAATTCAAATGCAGAAGAGGACATTGAGGCAAATTGATTGTGATGTCGCTGCCGCTAGGTTACTATGTAATAAGTGTGAGATTTTGAATGGCTATATGGATTGTTCCTTTGTTATGGCATGCTCGCATTCTTCCTTTGCACTGAGACGTCAATAAAAGCTGCTGACTGAGCCCTTACACAACATAAAGTGCATCCTACCTGCTAAACCAAGGCATGGCAAAGCTGAACCACAAAAAAACCTACTGTTTATTAACAGAGCCTGTTTGTAGAGTGCTGTAGTGAGGCAGGGTACTCATGTATACCCATGTGCTTAGCAGAAATATATGATGCTCTTTATCACAATGACTAATAGTCTTGTGCTGTATCGCTCTTTTATAATTGAGACCACTGTAGTGCTGCAGAATAAACTTGTGCAAAGCACGTTTTTACATTAATTTTACCTTAAATGGACATTATAGTGGAAAAATATGTTATCACTAGCACAGCTTGCACTGCTACCTTCTAACCCAGGGGTCAGCAACCTTGGGCCCCCAGATGTTTTGGAACTACATTTCCCATGAAGCTCAGAAAGCCTAAAGAGTGTCTCAGCATCATGGGAAATGTAGTTCCAAAACATCTGTGGGCCCAAGGTTGCTGACCCCTGCAAAGGGGTTTAAAACAGTTTAAAGCACCCTATCGAAGACATAGAGAAGAGCTGGTTCCAAGCAGAAATGGACGCTGACTGGGTCATGTGCTATGTGTGCTCTGTGGCTTCCAAATGGTACTTTACCTTTGTGTTTAGCTGCTTTGTAGGGGTTAAACACATAGCACTGCAGAGTCCCTAGTGATAAAAATGACACGTGCTTATGAATTATTTTATCATGTCATTTTTTCACTATAATGGCCCTTTAAAGGGACAGTATACGCCAATTTTCATATAATTGCAGGTAATAGACACTACTATAAAGAAGAATATGCACATATACTGATCTAAAAATTCAGTATAAAACCTTTTAAAAACTTACTTAGAAGCTCCCAGTTTAGCACTGTTAATGAGATTAGCCTGGGACACCCAGTGAAATGGGCTGATAGCAGAACATCCCCCCTTCCCTGCATATGAAAAGTCACATTATACCAACAGCAGCAGTCTGAAGTCTGTATACATCAGTATGCATCTACAACTTTGGGGCTTGGTAAGGAGTCTGAAAACCAGCACAATGTTATTTAAAAATGAGCAAAACTATACATTTTTACAAAATCCTCCCAGATGGGCTAAATAAATGGATCATCTACAAAACATTTATGCAAAGAAATATCTGGTGTATAATGGCCCTTTAAGCGCATACGATTACTACAGGCTAAGGGTGCAATAGGAAATCACACAAACGTGCGATCTACTGATCTACTGGGAGCACTCTTCTTGTAGAGCAAGTGTGCACAAATGATAGAGTCGTACCAGAAGGATCATGAAGATGAAGAAGCACTAGTGTGACCCAGACACAAACAAATGTAAGAAGCTGAAAAACATTAATCTCTGTCTAACAAATGCATCGGAGATAAAATAAACAGAATTAAAAAGCTAAACGTGTTATTAGCTCTTATTAATTAACTTATTTATATTCTTCCTTAAAGTGCCATAAAACAGGTTGAGATCTGTGCATATCTTGAAAGGGTTAATTCATTTAAAATAGTTTGCATAAAACCATGGTTTCAAAATTGCTGGCAAGTATTTTATAATAATTTTCAAAAATAAGCAAAATGAATTACTTAGCTAAACTGCCAGGAGCAGCTAACTCCATCCCCTAGTTCACAGCGTCTAGGCATGCGCCAACAGATAATCCCTATTCACTTTTGCATTTTACCAAAAGAACAATAAACATAGATACAGACATAAAAGGAATTGTGTGTGTGTGTGTGTGTGTGTGTATGTGTATGTGTGTGTATGTGTGTGTGTGTGTGTATGTGTGTGTGTGTGTATGTGTGTGTGTGTGTGTGTGTGTATGTGTGTGTGTATATGTGTGTGTGTATGTGTGTGTGTGTGTGTGTATATATGTGTATGTGTATGTGTGTGTGTATGTGTGTGTGTGTGTGTGTATATATGTGTATGTGTATGTGTGTGTGTATGTGTGTGTGTATGTGTGTGTGTATGTGTATGTGTATGTGTGTTTATGTGTGTGTATGTGTATGTGTGTGTGTGTGTGTGTGTGTGTGTATATATATATATATGTGTGTGTGTGTGTGTGTGTGTGTGTGTGTGTAGACCCTAGTAACAGTATTGGGAATCCCGAGTGATATTATTTGTAATATATGACATGCAAGAGAGAACTTCAGAGGCGGATGTGGGTATTAAGCACTGCCTTAGTGAAAAAGTAGAAAAAAAAGGCCAGAAGCAGGCAGAGTCTGTGTATGAAGCTTTTGGAACGCAACACCACGTCACGCCTAAAGGTAGGAGGCGACCAGACCCTCTACAGTTACATTGTGCGCACAAAATAGTTCATTAATGCGCACATTGTAACTGCATTGTTTAGGACAGGGCTCGACAAACCAGGAGCCTGGGAGCCACTGGCTTCTAGAATTTTACCACTGGCTCCTAACCTTTTGGGTTATTCTCCATATGTCTATATACAAATCCAACTGTCTGGCTTCTAAACATATGCCTGGCTACTAAATATTCTTACTGGCTCCTAATTTTTAAACACATTTGCCAAGCACTGGTTTAGGACACTTATTTCTTGTGCACGCCTTACTGATTGTTGTGTGCACACTAAATAGTTATTAGTGGACACGCTTTAATATGTCGTGTTCACAATGCAATAAATCGTGCTCATGGTGTATTAAAGAGTGGTAACAAATTTTTTTTTTTTTTTCCTGACACTAGCGGGTCTCTGTACTTCATTTTACTTTTTGTTAAAAAAAAAAAAAACATAATAATGTCCTTTTAAAAATGTTTGTGTGGAATCTATAAAGAGTAAACTCTGGTTAGACTGAATGTTTAACCAGTAGGCAATCAATGTTTGTTCACAAATTAAAAACTCAGTGACTAATAGGGAGCAGTACACACCTCCAATAACACATTTCCAAAGCCCTACAAGGAATTTTATATTGTTTTTTTTCTATCAGAAGTATTATATGTCCGACAGCACAAATAAAGCATGTATGATTCATATTATAGATAACCGGGGAACATCCATTAAAAGTATCCTTCCACAAAGCTTAGACAGTTTTTAACTTCCAAATTAATATGCAGTCTCCGTAAGCATCGCTGAATCAGTCAGCACATTGCCCAAATTCACTTGAAATGTAATTTTGCTGCTCAGTGAAATATGTAATGCATCTGTGTTTGTTTGGTATCTTGACGGATATAGACCATTCCACACGCCAGGCTCTCAAAGAAAGCCAACTTCGGCAGGGATTATATCCGTGCAGGAGTAAAGGAAGCTATTTAGCAACACAATAATTTATGTTAAGACACTTTCCCAATTAGCAATAAGGCTTTTTAAAGGAAAGTATGAGATTTGTTTTTGTTCACAAATATGTAGGCAAACATTTAAATTTGACATGGTAGTGTTAGAACGGCTGTCACCCTGACTGTTTTTTATATTTATTTATTACTGATGCTTGCAATCACCAAGACACTAAAGAGCTATTATACTTTCTCTATTGCTCCCTCTATTTAGTTAACGATATAAGAACCCCAATTTGAAAAAGATAATTCACCTCTTCTAAATAAGAGGTTATCCCCCATTTCAATTAAAGGGACATGAAACCCAAATTTTTTCTTTCATGATATAGAAAGAACATGGAATGTTAATCAACTTTCTAATTTACTTCTATTATCAAATTTGTTTCATTCTATTGATATCCTTTGCTGAAAAGCATATCTAGATACACTCAGAAGCTGCTGATTGGTGGCTGTACATAGATGCATTGTGTGATTGGCTCACCCATGTGCATAGCTTTTTATTCAACAAGGGATATTTAAAGAATGAAGCAAATTAGATGATAGAAGTAAATTGGAATGTTATTTAAAATGGTATTCTCTACCTGAATCATGAAAGAAAAAAATTGGGTTTAGTGTCCCTTTAAGCACCAGTGCAGTGTGTGATGGGTGGATAAGGGGCAGTTTTAGAGAACCTATTTCCCCTCTATAAAATGTGAGGAGTATAAGACCACCTCATTGCAAAGTGGGGTGTTCATTAGTAGGTGATGTTTGTAGTGTGTACTGTCTGTATGTAATATGTGTTTATGGATGTAGCGTGTACTGTGTATGTATGTAGTGTGTACTGTTTGTGTATGTAATGTGTACTGTTTGTGTATGCAATGTGTGTTTGTGTATGTAGTGTGTACTGTTTGTGTATGTAATGTGTACTGTTTGTGTATGCAATGTGTGTTTGTGTATGTAGTGTGTACTGTTTGTGTATGTAATGTGTGTTTATGGATGTAGTGTGTACTGTCTGTATGTAATATGTGTTTATGTATGTAGTGTGTACTGTCTGTATGTAATATGTGTTTATGGATGTAGTGTGTACTGTCTGTATGTATGTAGTGTGTACTGTTTGTGTATGCAATATGTGTATGTATGTAGTGTCTACTGTTTGTGTATGTAATGTGTTTGTGTATGTAGTGTGTACTGTTTGTGTATGCAATGTGTGTTTGTGTATGTAGTGTGTACTGTTTGTGTATGCAATGTGTGTTTGTGTATGTAGTGTGTACTGTTTGTGTATGTAATGTGTGTACTGTCTGTATGTAATATGTGTTTATGTATGTAGTGTGCACTGTCTGTATGTAATATGTGTTTATGTATGTAGTGTGTACTGTCTGTGTATGTAGTGTGTACTGTCTGGGTGTAATATGTGTTTATGTATGTAGTGTGTACTGTCTGGGTATGTAATGTGTGTTTATGTATGCATTGTTTACTGTTTGTGTATGTAATGTGTGTTTATGTATGCAATGTGTATTTTTTGTGTATGCATTGCATACTTTTGTGTATGTAATGTGTGTGTGGTATGTTTAATGTGTGTTTGTCTATGCATTGTGTACTGTTTGTGTATGTAGTGTGTACAGTCTATGTAATATGTGTTTATATATGTAGTGTGTGTGTGGTATGTTTAATGTGTGTTTATCTATGCATTGTTTACTGTTTGTGTATGTAATGTGTGTTTATGTATGCAATGTGTATTTTTTGTGTATGCATTGCGTACTTTTTGTGTATGTAATGTGTGTGTGTGGTATGTTTAATGTGTGTTTATCTATGCATTGTGAACTGTTTGTGCATGTAATGTGTGTATGAATGCAATGTGTTTTTAATGTGTGTTTATGTTTGCATTGTGTACTGTTCGTTTATGTAATGTGTGTTTATGTATGTAGAGTGTATTGTGTATAATGTGCGTGCGTGGGTATACTGTTAAAATGATGCCACATCAAAATAATTCAACCAAGGAAGCAGAGACAAACAAGGAATGGAAAAATTTGATAGCTCTAATTCTTATCTCCATATATGTTGGCCAAATTTGAGTCAGGTTTCCATGGTATCACATAGGTGACTAACTTCTGCCCAAACATCAATACGCACTGACAGTTTTTGGTTTTATAAATTCATACTGTATGACCTCAGCCTGATAAAAATAGATAGCAAACTCCCTTGACTACAGTAGACAACAGCAAATTAATCATATTAAGCACTCATTAAAATGTAAGGTACAGTATTGCCCTGTAACCGTACACATGCAGATTCCCCACACACTTCTAAAGAGCAGGAAACCAAACGTGTGCGCATAAAGCTAAGCTCAGAGCAAGATATTCAAGCTAAGCTTTTTTCCAGAGCATGACTTGACATTCATTAAACGGCAGAAACACATTTTGGTTTCATAAGCATCTGTGAATAAATCTGCGGTCTATAGGGAGTATGTGCTAAAAATCATTATGACAAACAGCTGTCTGAAATGTAAAGGTCTGGTTGTTATTAAATGCAAGTATT